>NW_006399949.1:1402979-1405011 GCF_000299155.1 Elephantulus edwardii
GATTCTGAAGATTCATCTGACATACTTTGGACATGTTGCAAGGAGGGACCAGTCCTTGGAGAGGGTCATCAAGCATAGGAGGGTGGAAGGATGGTGCAGGAGAGGAAGACCCTCTATGAGATGGATTGATTCCATCACTGGGGTAATAGGCATAGGCGTATCAGAGACAGTGAGATTGGCAAGGGATAAAGCAGGGTTTAGGGCTGTTGTACACAGGGTTGCTATGAGTTGTAAGTAACTCGATGGCACATAACAACAACAACAATACAACAATATATTAATATTTATATTAAATAGTCATACTTTTTTTGCATAAGCTCAATCAAGTGTTCTGGGATTCCCATTCTCCTCAAGGTTAACCACAATTTGTTGTGATCCACACAGTCAAATTGCCTTTGCATAGTCAATGAAATACAGATAGATATCCCTCTGGTACTCTTTGCTTTCTGACAAGATCCATGTATCTCTAGAGCCACAGCCTTTTCTAAATCCAGATTGTATTTCTAGTAGTTTTCTGTCAATGTACTGTTCCAGTGATTTCTAGATAATTTTCAACAGGATTTTGCTTGCATGTGATATGAGTGATATTGTACTATAATTTCCGCACTCTTTGGAATCCCAGAACACTTTATTTTGCTTATGTGAAACTTATACTTGGACCAGGAAGCAGTCCTCAGAACAGAATAGGGAAACACATGTGTGGTTCAAAATCAGGAAAGAAATGTGTCGGCAATGCATCCTATCTCCATACCTTTTTCAATTTATATGCATTTGGGAGGCCGGGGTTTATGAGGAGGAATGTGGCATCAGTATTGGAGGAAGACTCATCAACTACCTACGTTATACAGATGACACAACCTTGATTGCTGAAACTGAGGAGGACCTGAAACACTTGCTGTAGAGGGTCAAGGACTGCAGTATTCATTAAAGACTGAATCTCAGCATCAAGAAGACAAAGATTCTCACCACTGGGCTAATTGGCAGCACCAAGATAGATGGAGAAGAGATTGAGATCATTAATAGTAACAGCTCGCTTGGATCCACAATCAACACTCTAGTCACCAGCAGTCAGGAAATCCAAAGATGAACTTCAAGAGGAAAATCTGCTGACAGGTACTTTTTCAGAGTACTGAGAAACAATGATGTCAGCCTAGATACTTAAGTGCACCTGATCCAGACCACAATCTTCACAATTACTTGCTTTGCATTAGAGAGCAGGACAATTACTAAGGATGACAGATGAAGAATTGATGTCTTTAGTCGTGGTTCTAGAAAAGAGTTTTGAACATACTATGGACTGCCAAGAAAACAAATGGGTCTGTTTTGGAGATTTTTCCTTTGAGGCTGTTATTACAAAGCTCTGTCTCACATACTTGGGGCATGGGGTCAGAAGGGACCAGTCATTGGAGAAGGACATCATGTTTGGAAGGGTGGAGGGACAGTACAGGGGAGGAAGACCTCAGATGAGATAGACTGATACAGTACCTGAGTCAATGATAGTTGGTGTGTCGAATTAAGTGAGAGTGGCTCAGGACAGGACAGGCTTCAAAGATGTTGTACATAGGGTCACTATGAGTTGCAGGCAACTTGATGGCACATAACAACAAAAACATACTGCTTTTGTAATCTGACACGGTCATTTCCGTTTTAACATAAGGTTAATTTTTACACAATGACCTTTGGAATATATCTATAATGATATAAATGACAATAGGTATTTTGAAATACTCTTCGTAATGCATCCAGCATTATTGAACCATAAAAACCATGGCACAAGCATGACAAACTTATAGAAATGTGGTGAAGGTATATGGTAGTTACTCTATGTTGTTGTTATGTGCCGTTGAGTCGTTTCCTACTCATAGCGACCCTATGCACAACAGCTCTAAACCCTGCTCTATCCTGTGCCAACCTCTGACACACCCATCCCGATTACCTCAGTCACCGAATCAATCCATCTCATAGAGGGTCTTCCCCTCCTGCGTTGTCCCTCCACCCTCCCAAGCATGATGTCCCTCTCCAAGGACCCGTC
>NW_006399949.1:1405806-1406899 GCF_000299155.1 Elephantulus edwardii
GTATCGCGATGGGAAAGTCTGCTGTTAGGGACCTCTCTAAGGTACTCAGGAGTTACTCTATAGAGTTATTAATTTTTTAAATGCCATCTATACTTTTCAATTTAATTAGTTAGTTATATAAGTCATTCTACTGAAATTGCATGCCATACATGATGGGTTGCTTATCAGAGGGAAAAGGCAATGTGTGACAACACTACTTGATAACATTCTCCATGAATCTTCAGTAAAGCTTTGCCTTGTATGAACCCTTACCAGAGTAATTTACAGTGAAGATACTTACCAGTTAAACGCATGTGTTCCAAAGGAATTATGTTCTTATCTATTGACATTCCTGAGTTCATTACAATAAAGTGGAATATTATAACTTTAATTTTATAATTGAGACATACTATCTGTATATTCTTTTTAAATGTTGAAAAATACAAGCCCAAGGTTCAGTGTTGATTTTTTCCTAGGAGGAAAAAAAATCCACTATTGAATTTCAATAATACCCATTTCATATTCTCTATATCCCAGTGGCCGAGTAGTTATCTACCATGAAAATTTGGGAACATGTACTACATAAAACGGCTGAAGCCATTTTAACCATTAAGCCATAACTCATTCTATTTGATAAAGAATGAGTAGGGTTGGCAATACCATGTTCTGTTTCTTCCATCTTTCTTAATTTTCTTCAACTTTGGCACTTGCTGAGACGATCGTGTAATTTACACTGAATTTTTGTTCTCTTCCACAGTAAATTTTGCTGGAGACAGTAATGTGTTATTTTTATTTTTTTCTCTCCAAAGAAGCAAAACGTAGCTTAGGTGCTTCATTCTTAACTTGCACAGTTTGTTTTCTCATGATCAGGATCCTAAATGTATTTTGCATGCATGAAAAACTAAACAGTATAAGATTTGGAAGCACTTTCTATTTTGTGAAAAACAAAAGAACACTTCAATGTCTGTGTCCTTCTAACTTTCCAGTTGTTTTCCTGCCATCTTTTATTTTATGCCATTTACTCATCACAGTAGAAAATAGAAATTTTTCAAAAATTAGATACTTCATGTTGTTGTTGTAGTTAAATGCCGTTGAGTCGTAGACGACTCATAGC
>NW_006399949.1:1408769-1432198 GCF_000299155.1 Elephantulus edwardii
TGAAAATAAAAATATGATCTTGAATTTATTCCACCTGAATTTAAAAACCATTTTAAGGATATATTTGATTCATTGAACACGATGACCAAAGAGCAGGTGAGTTAAGGTACAACATTAAAGATGTAATATATGAAGAAAGCAAAAGGTTATTAAAATACAGCCAGGAAATAGAAGACAAATATAGATGTCAGAAGAGACTCTGAAAATCACACTAGAACAAAGTGAGATCAAAACAAAGGGAAGAAATGAAGCCAATGAAATGAACAGATTTCAATGGACACTCCAAGAAGGGAAAGCAAAGTATTATAAAGAAATGTGCAAAGATTTGGGTTTAGAAAACCAAAAAAGAACATGCTTGACATTTCTAAATCTGAAAGAACTGAAGAACAAATGAAAACTTTGAGTTGCAATGCTGAAGGATGCTATGGCAAATACATGAACAGTGCAGGAAGAATCAAAAGAAGATGGAAGGACTACACAGTCACTGCACCAATAGAAACATTTCAGGAAATAGCGTATGATCAAGAAGCAATGGTAATTAACATGCAGAAAAAACCCACCAGCTACTCAGTTTCCTTTATAGATTTATACCTTTACAAATCAGATGAAAGTCACAACAAAGTCAAAACTAGGTTTTGTTATTATTATTTTAGTTTTGGTTAAAGTAGAGTTATCCCCAGACTTCTTATAAATTTACAAGCTCCTCTGTTTTTGCCAATATTCTATTACTACCAGAAGTCCCCTAAGTGAATAGAAATTAGGTGATACAGCAGAATTAACATCTAGTTTGTTGCATAAATTATAAATTCATTATGGAAAAATACTTGTATTAAATTTGCTCTTTTAATTAAATGTGTATAGAGAAACAATATAGGGTGTTTGTTTTGTTTTTGTTTTTTATCTGAGAACTCAAAGAGAATACCTAGAGTGGACAATTATTTATCATCCACAAGAATATATTTTGGAAGTCATCCTCTTTATAAAGGAGAAATCTTCACTAGCTATAAAAGTCAAAATATCTGAAAAACTTATTTCTCAAGATTCCTTTGTGTTCTTGTTATTATGTGTTGTTCAGTTGTCTGCTGATCATAGCGACCCTGTGTACAACAGTCTAAACCGTGCTATATCCTGTGTCAATTTTATTGGCAGTGACAATAAAATTTACCCCCATTACCACAGTCACTGAATCAATTCATTTTATCAAGGGTCTTCCTCTCTTGTCTGCCCCCTACCCTCCCAAGCATGATATCTCTCCTCTCCAAGGACTGGTCCAGTCTGGGGACTAAGGTGCACTTGATTCAGGCGCAATTACTGATCCAATTACTTGCTGTGCTCCACAAATCTGGATTATGACTAAGGATGATGGAATAAGAATTGATGCCTTTGACCTGTGGTGCTGGATAAGAGTATTGAATATATCATAGACTGCTAGGAAGACAAACAAGTTCATCCTAGAGAGTGCGAGACCAGGCTGCTCTTTAGAAGCAAGGATTCTGAAGCTTCATCTGACATACTTTGGACATGTTGCAAGAAGGGACCAGTCCTACATTGCTTTACTAAAGTAATTAAAATATGGGCACATGACCCTATGCATGTAGACTCAAAAGAAACTTGTTGGAGTGTGTATGGAAAAAAAAAATAACCCTGGTGCCCATCTTTCCTTGTTTTAAATACTGCAGTGTTCCCTTATTCAGCTTTCTGTTGTTAGGTTTTTCTATTAGCACAATTAAGTGTTTTGTGATTCCTGTTCTTCCTAATATTATTATAATTTGTTCTGATCCATACATACAAACATCATTATGAAGTAAATAAAAAACAAATAATTTTTATGGTATTCCCCCCAATACCAATTTCACCTATATGTAGAATATCCATAATGTATTACAAATAATTCATGGATACCGAATGATTGAAAATACCATGGCCTGTATTAACGCATGTTAGTCCTCAAACTAACATTATTGCTTCCTAATAATTTGGAGAAGTACTTGACTAAAGACTTCTCACATCTCCTGATCTCCTGAACGCTGACAACAAGTATACTGATTGTGGATTCAAACAAAATGAAGGTGTTGACAGTTTCAACTTTTCCCTCTATTTATCATGATGTTGTCAATCAGTTCAGTGGAGAGATTTGTTTTGTTTTGTCTTGTTTCCTTAATGCTGAGATGCAATCCATGTTGAAGGCTTCATTCTTTGATTTTCTGTAACAGGTGCTTCAAGTTCTCACTTTCAACAAGCAAGGCTACATCATCTATATAACGAAGGTTATTGTTGAGCCTTCTTCCAACCCTGATACCATTTCAGAGTCCAGCTTCCAGAATAATTTGTTCAATGTACAGTTTGATTAGATATGGAAAAAGAATACAGTTGTGACATGCATCATTCTTCATTTTAAACCATGTAGTGTGAGGAAGAATGTGGCATCAGGATTGGGGGAAGATTCATCAACAACCTGCCATATGTAGATGACACAACTTTGCTTGTTGAAACTGAGGAGGACCTGAAGCCTTCACTGCTTCAGAACTGTGGCCTTTTATATGGATTTAAGCTCAATCTGAAGATGACTAAGATTTACACCACTGGACCAGTTGGCAGCACTGCTATAGATGGAGAATAAATTGAGATTGTTAACAATTTCAGCTTGCCAGGCTCTTTAATCAATACTTTTGGTACCAGCAGTCAGGAATTCAAAAGATTAATCACATTAGGGAATTCTGCTATCTGAGACTTCTCCAACATACTAAAGACCAATGATGCCAATCTAGAGACTAAAGTGCACTTGATCCAGGCTATGATCCTCATAATTACTTGCTATCCATCAGAGAGATGGACAATGACAAGGATGACAGGAGAAGAATTTATGCCTTTAAGTTGTGGTTCTGGAGAAGAGTCTTGAAGATACCACAGACCATCATGAGAACAAATAAGTCTGTCTTGGAGAGAGTAAAACCAAGTTGTTCCTTGGGGCAAGTATTTTGAAGCTCCATATCACATACTTTGGGCACATTTCCAGGAGAGACCAGTCCCTAGAGAAGGACATCACACTTGGAAAGGTGGAGGGACAGTGCAGGAGAGGAATACTCCAGATGAGACGGATAGGCACAGTAACTGGGGTTAAGTGTGTCAGAGACAGTGAGATTGCTTTAGGACAAGGCATGTTTCAGAGCTATTGTACAGAGGGTAGCTATGAGTTGTAGGTGACTACATGGAACATAACAACAACAACAGTGTTAACTTGCTCTCTTTGCACAAAAGCCTCTTGGTCTAAGTTTAAGTTTCACATGAATATAGAGCTCGCTAAAATTATCATAAGGTCCTTAAAATTACTGGGTTAAATGAAAGATATTGAAAAGATTTCCTTATCTTCTCAATTTCGTTCTTATAGAGTGACTTTTCTGCCATATATCTTTTAATGTTTATAATGATATTCAATAAAGTAATTAGTTTTGCTGATTATTTACAAAAATGTATCTTTTAAATAGATTTTACTGAATTTTGCAATTGTCTAAACTCAAATTCAAGCTTACTGCAATTACACAAGTTTTCACTCATAGATGTTTTTCTTTGGTTGTAAATAATAAATAAAGGAGACTGCCTATCTTTCTCCCTTGGAGTAGACCATGAATTCAAACTACCAGAGAAATGTGACCTTGAGTTAGCAGTGTGCTTTTCTATAGACTACTTCAACAAAGTATTTGGGCGATGAATAAGTTTTAAAGATCTGACTTAATGTTCAAGTAATTACTTAGTTCCTAACAAATTCATAAAATATTGTAAGATTTACAAACTACATGTTTTGTCTCACACATTCTTGGAGACCACATTGAGATGTTTGTAAGCTTAAGTTTGGTGGTATTTTGTTTGTTTTTAGAAAGGGCAAAATTAAAACTTATAGACAAAGTCACTTAAAGGCACTAGTAGCTCAACGATTTGAGTGCTTAGAATTCAGGTCCTTTGACTCTTAGTTCTGAGCTCACTCTCTTAGAACACGTATTTCTCTAAAAGGAAACTATGTTAAGTCCCAAGGGCTTGGATATGATTAAAAATTCAGAAACAGCTGCAGTTGGATGAGAATTTTTTTTCCTAGTATATTGTCCAAAAAAGTCAATTATCTGTGTTCTACTTTAAAAATAAGTTAACCTAGTAGAGTGATTTTCCTTAAAGGGAATGTTAAATCAGTTAAAATAATGTTTAACAAAATGTAACATCTAAAATTCACCAAGGTGCTTTAGTATGAAGAAAGGGATCTTGGGCTGATATGAAAGTCAAGAACTTATGTCTAATTCCTTTCACTGACTGAATGAGCCTCAGAGAAGTAATTTTTTTCTCTAGGACCTCATGCACTTACTGCAGAGAGTCAAGGACTGCAGCCTTCAATATGGACTGAGGCTCAATGTCAAGAAGACAAAGATTCTCACCACTGGACCAATTGGTAGCATCAGGATGGATGGTGAAGAGATTGAGATTGTTCACAGCTTCAGTTTGCTCGGCTCCACAGTCAACACTCTTGACACCAGCAGCTAGGAAATAAAAAAAACGTATTGTGATGGGAAAGTCTGCTGTTAGGGACCTCTATAAAGTACTCAAGAGCAACGGTGTCTCTTTGTAGACAAAGGTGCACCTGATACAGGCTGTGGTCTTTGCAATCACTTGTTATGCATCAGAGAGCTGGACAATGACTAGGGAGGACAGAAGGAGAATTGAGGCCATTGAGCTCTGGTGCTGGAGAAGAGTATTGAATGTACCATGGACTGCCAAGAAAACAAACAGATTCATGCTAGAGAGGGTTAAACCAGGCTACCCCTTGGAGGTAAAGATTCTGGGGCTTCGTCTGACATACTTTGGACATGTTGTAAGGAGAGACAGATCTTTGGAGAGGGACATCATGCTGGGTAGAGTAGAGGGACAGCGCAGGAGGGGAAGACCCTCTATGAGGTGGATTGATTCAGTGACAGGGGTCATCGGGATGGGTGTGTCAGAGGCAATGAGATTGGCACAGGATAGAGCACAGTTTAAGGCTGTTGTACGTAGGGTGTCTATGAGTCGCAAATGACTCGACGGCACATAACAACAAAAACAAGGCTTCAGTAATGTTGGTCAAGTTACCTTTTATGCCCCTCATAACTCCATGTTTTTGTCTTGGGTCTATACTGAATATAAGGGATAGAATATTAAATTAAAAAAAAACCCAAACGAAAAGGTATTTAAGATAACATGCTCCAAAAGATTGCTGAAAAGGGAAGGGTCTGGACTAAAAGCTAAACCAGACCACATATATCTGGTAGATTCCTACTCATGACAACTTTTCCTATTGGATTTCTGAGGCTGTAAATCTTTGTGAAATGAAACTTGTCATCTTCCTCCTGTCAAGCTGCTAATGGTGTTGAACACTTGGCCTTTTGGTTAGCCACCAAATATTTAAACTATTACACTACAATGTGCATAGCACTAGAGTTAGATAAACCAAAAAAGAAGAACATACTCAACTTTTCTCAAGTTGACAGAATTGAAGAATAAACTCAAGCCTCAAATTGGAGTCATGAGGCTTTATCTTGGCAAGATAGTAAATGATGCAGGATGTATCAAGAGAAGATGGAATATACAGTCACTGTATAAAACAGAATTGATTGGCACTGAATTATTTCAGATAGTAGTTGATCGAAAACCAATAGTAGAGAAAGGAACTCTTATACATTGTTGGTGGGATTGTAAAATGGTACAACCATTCTGAAATGCAGTTTGGGGTTTCCTCAAAAAGCCGAACATAGAAACTCCATATGACCCAGCTATTCAACTACTTGGAATATACCTTGATAATATGAGAACTGAGGCACAAACTGAGATTTGTACACCAATGTTCATAGCAGCACTATTCATCATCACAAGAACATGGAAACAGCCAAAATGTCCAGCCATAAAAGAAGGGATTGAGAAATTATGGTACATTCACATGATGGAATACTATGCAGCACACAGAAGCAATGATTTTGCAAATTATTACCTAACTCGGGAGGAACTGGAGAATATTATGCTGAGTGAACTAACTCAGTCACACAAGGATAAATATTGTATAAAACCATTATTGTAAAATGAGTATACTGATGCAGGAGGGGCGGAAGAGGCTGTAAGCAGCAGGATGAGGATGTACCAGGGAAAGGGAGATTAATCATGGGTTGTACAATTTCTTGGTTGGGTGAGGGAAATTGAAAGAATGTGTTCTTTAAAAAAATGTATTCAAATTTTGTAAATAAACTAAAAGAAAAATTTTTTAAAAAGAACCAATAGTAATAAATAAGTAGTTCAAGCTGCATGGAAGACATTGGAAAAAATAAGAACATTTGCAATATTAATTGATTCAGTAGGAATCTTCAATACCCTCCTCTTTAATTTTAATTGCTGGTGCATATATTTGAAAAATTGTCATATTAACAGCTCTTCCTTGTACGCAAATTGATAGTATCCTATCACTCACAATATTCTACTTTAGGATAGGTGTTAGAATTGTCTTTTTAACTATGACCATTCTTCCTTAGTTTTTCATTCCCAGCATAGCAGATCATATGACTGTTTGATTCAAAGCCACCTGTGTCAGTCCATCTTAGTTCACTAAAGTGTAGAATGTTAAACTGCATGCATCCTTCAAGCTCCTTTGAAGAATTCTTATTTTTTTTAATAAGGCCCTAGGAATTTATGAGAGACCAACTGACATGTTTCAAACAGCAGATGTAAACTTGGATGTGGTCACCAGTCCTACCAGGAAACTTGGAGGACAGCTAGCTGCATGGCCTACTAAGTTGAAGAGATTAATATATATTCCAATTCCAGAGAAAGTAAACCAAATAAGATTTGGAAATTACAGACAATATCATTAATATCACATACAAGCAAAATATTGCTGAAGATGTTCCAAAAATAGAACAGTGCATTGACAAAAAAAACCTGCCAAGAGTTCAAGTGAGGCTTAGAAGAGGCCATGGCACCAGGAACATTATTGTTAATGTCAGTTGGATCTGGCTGAAAGCAAATAATGCTAGGAGAATTGTTATTTGTGCTTTATTAACTGTGCAAAGATATTTGACTGTATAGATAATAGCAAATTATGGCTAACATTGAGAAAAACAGGACTCTCAGAAGACTTAATTATCCTCATTTAAAAACAATACCTAGACTAAGAAGTTGTTATCCAAAAGGCACAAGGGAAAACTGCTTGGTTTAAGATCTGGAAAATTGTGTGTCAGGGTTGTATTCTCTCTCCATACTTTTTTAATCTGTATTTTGAGCAAATTATTCATGGTGCTGTACTCTGTGAAGAAGATTACGACATTAGGATTGGAGGAAGACTCATCAATAATCTCCATTATGCACATGACACATTTTTTCTTACTGAGAGTGAAGATAACTTGAAAAGCTTGCTGCAGAAAATCAAAGACTACCGCCTTCAATATTGATTACGTGTCATTAATAGGAAAACAAAAATCCTTACCACTCTGCTGGTAGATAACATCATGATAGGTGAAGAAAAGATTGAAATTATCAATGATTTCACCTTACTTGGAACAATAAGCAGCATCCTTTGTGTCAGCAGTTAGGAGATCAGGAGATGTATTGCCCTGGAAAAGTCTGCTGTCAAGGACCTCTCTAAATTGCTAGGAAAAAAATGAGGGCAGTTTGAAGACCAAAGTGTGCCTGATTCAGGCCATGGTCTTTTCAATTACTTTCTACACATCTGAGAACTGGACAATGAATAAGGATGACAGAAAAATAATTCATGTTTTTGAGTTGTGGTGGTAGAGAATATTATTGAGTATCTTATATATTGCTAAAAGAACAAACAGATACCTTGGGAAAAGTACACCTAGAGTGCTCTTTGGGGGCAAAGATGGAGAAGCTTCCTATGTCATACTTTGGGCTGTTGCTATGAGAGGCTATATTCCTTGGAAAGAAACATCATGCTTGGAAAGGTGGAAGGTCAGAGAAAGAGGGAAGACTCTTTACAAGATAGACTGATACTGGGACTGCCCTAATGATTTCTAACATGTTAGAGGTGATGAGGTTGGCATAGGATAGCACAGAGTTTAGATCTGTTAGTCATAGTGTCACTGTGAGTTTGTATTCTACTCAATGGTACTTAACAACAACAAAAAGAGATTCAGTAAACAGATTCAGCCTTAAGTGTGCTCATTAGTCTATGCAAAAAATTTAGAAGATAGCTGCCTGACCAACAGACTGGTAAATTCTATATTCATTTCCATTTAAAAAAATAAAAGGTGATTTAACAGAATATGGAAATATCAAACTATATTGTTGCAAGTAAAATCTTACTGAAGATTTAAAACAAATGGCTGAAATAGTAAATTTATAGAGAACTGCTAGCCATTTGAATTGGATTCCGAAAAGATTGTTTCATAGAGATATCATTGTTGATGTCTGATGGATCTTTGTTGAAAAGACAGTATTGTTATTATGTTTGTCAGTTGCTATCTAATTAAGTACAACTCATAGCAACACTAACCCTGTCCTATCCTACACCATTCACATCATCTCTGACACACTGAAACACATAGCGGCAGTCACTGTGTCAATCCATCTGGTATAGGGTCTTCCACCCTTTCACCACCTTTCCACGCACGATGTCCTTTTCTAAGGAATAGCCTCTTCTAGCAATATGCCTACAGTATCTGAGATGAAGCTTTGCCTGCTTTGCCTTCTTTGCCTCCAAGGATCATTCTGGCTGCACTTTTTCTAATATGTATTTGTTGTTCTTTTGGCAGCCCATAGGATATTCAGTACTTTTTTCATTGCCACAGTTCAAAGGCACAATTCTTTGTCTGTTTTCCTTCATCATGGTCCAATCTTATACATAG
The DNA here is from genome assembly GCF_000299155.1 of Elephantulus edwardii. Taxonomy (NCBI): domain Eukaryota; kingdom Metazoa; phylum Chordata; class Mammalia; order Macroscelidea; family Macroscelididae; genus Elephantulus; species Elephantulus edwardii. The sequence goes on from NW_006399949.1 coordinate 1,417,637, forward strand.
CATTTGACTGAAAGATCATGGCCTTAATCAGACACATCTTAGTTTTCAAATTGACATCATTATTCCTCAATACTTTGGAGAGATCGCTGATGGCAGACTTCTATTTGACATAGATAATTCAGAGTATGTTCATTTCACAGTGTAAGTGATTAAAGAGAGATGTTTCTTTCTTCAGTGAATTAGTAGCCAAGCTCTTGGAGGAAGTATGGCTCACATCTGAGATCTCAGTTCTATCTAGGACAGACAAAGTTATTAGCTTACTGGAGTCACTGGTAAACAGTAAGCACATAAATATTTATGTACTTGATTATTAATGGGAAGGCTGATAGTTTAAATCTACTCAGGGACACTTTGGAAGAAAGTCCTAATAAAACTATTTCCAAAATATTACAGTCATTGAAAATCCTATGTTGCATAATTCTTCTCAGAAACACCTGGGTTCACCATAAATCAGAATCAACTCAATGACTACTGAATTTTTGTTTGGTTTTGTAAGTATTGGCTCTGGCAGCCTGGTGGGTAAGGAGTTGCATTCCCAACTCTAAATGCAGGAGACAAAATTTCACCGACTGCACTATGGGAATAAATATAGGCAATATCCACCTCTGTGACTTACAGCCACTAAAAAACTTGAGAGGGTAAGCTAAGAGTTGGTTTCAACTCAGTAGAAATAAGGCGAGTCATTATTACTAGAAATAAGGACCAAAAATTATATTTCAAAACTAATTAACTACATGCTCTTGGGAAAATCACTTATTTGTCTTGATGTCAACTTCCTTATTTGTAAGAAATTGCCATAAACAAGACATTTGTACAATAAGAACATTTTAAAGAACTGCAGTCTTTCATCTATTTTTTTTTAAGAAATAATTTTGAGTGTCTGAGATATGTCTAAGTGCCCAAGACAAATGCTTTGTTCTTGGCTGCTAACCTAAGGATTGGCAATTCAAATATACCCAGTGCATTAAAAAAAACAAAACAAAACAAAAAACCCAAAACAAACCAAAAAACAAAATCCAAATACCCTGGAAATTTGCTTCCATACATATTTCAATCAAGGAAGCCTCATATAGTACTTCTACTTGACAACACATTGGATAACCATGTGTCAGAAATGGCTACACAGCAATAGATTCAGGTTTAGTTCTAATGTATGTCTTGTTTAGGTATTGGACTGAGAGAGGCAAGCAAAATAGAAAATTTACTCATCTTAAAAAAGCTATAATCTTTGCTAAAAGGAGAAATAATAAAAACAGAAGTAATTTGAAAGGGAGTTAAAGAGATAAAAGTTCTATGCCTATGCTAGACAGAAGGGTTGCCACTACAAATAGAATAACTGCGGCTTCATATCAATTTACAATCCAGTAAAAAAACAAAAGCACAAATTTGAGAGTCACAACATAGCTTTTGTACAACATTATATTGCATTTATCTAGCATACTAGTCAATAAGTGATCAAGAAAGAAAAAGAAAAAAGTGAGAGACAATAATATTCAAAACTTTGAAGATTATATTTGCTTCTAATAGAGATTGAGGTTTTTAGCAATTACACCTTGTTAGGATCCATAAGGTTGGCAAAGGACAGAGCAGAGTTTAGGTTTCTTGTACATAAAGTCACTATGGATTGCAAGCAACTCGATGGGATATAACAACAACAGGATCCATAATCAACACTCTTGGCACCAGGAGTCAGGAAATCAAAAGACTTATTGTACTGGGAAAATTCACTGGAAGAGACCTCTCCAGAGTTCTGAAAAAAAGCAACAATGTCAGTCAAGAGACTAAGGAACTCCTGATCCAGGCATGGTCTTCCCAAATACTACACATCAGAGAGTTGGACAATGACAAAGGATGACAGAAGAATTGATGCCTTTGAGTTGTGGTGCTGGAGAAGAGGCTTGAGCAAATAGTTCTATCTTCGAGAGATTTAAACCAAGATTCTCCTTGGAAGTTATGATTTTGAAACTCTCTCTCACATACTTTGGACACGTGGCCAGGCGGGACCAGTCCTTGTGTCCTTGGAGCGGTACATCATACTTAGAAGGATGGAGAGACAGTGCAGGAAAGGAAGATCTTGGATGAGATAGATTGGTACAGTAACTGATAAATGGGGGTAAGTGTGTCAGAATCATTAAGACTGGCTCAGACAGCACAGGCTTCAGAGCTGGTGTACATCAAGTTGCTGGGAGTTTCAGGTGACTCAACGGCACATAACAATAACATATTATTAATAAAGGAAATGCATTGTTAAATTTACATTTTTGAAAAGTAATACATATTTTAAAAATGATAGTTAATAACTTGATAGGTCAAACTAAAGAAATAGTAATAAAAGATACATTTTCAGGCATAGGGTAGGGTATGGACTACAACCAAGAGTATATAGGGGTTTGGTAAAATGTTTCTACATGCATTCTTATATGTGCTGCCAAGGGACCCCTGTGCATATTAGAGTATAATGTACTCTATCAAAATGAACATACAAACAAAAACAAAATCCAAACTCACTGCCCTTGAGATAATTCCAACTCATGATGACCTTCCAACATATATCAAAGGCTTTAAATTTTTATAGAACAAGACCATCTACTCTTTTTTCTGTGTAGCCTTTAGAAGATTTGAATCACCAACCTTTGAGTTAGCAACATGACGTGTAATACACTACAAAGCCAGAACTCAATAGTAGAACATTTGGGGTGAAATTTACAAAACATTCTTGATCACAACAAAACATTTTTAGGGATTGAAGTACTATGCATTATAAGAGTTACCAAAACGTATAGACCAAGTTTGAAGTTTAAGATCATAGGAAAAAAACCAATATTCTACATTGTACTTGAGTATTTACTGAAGTTTTAAAACTTGTGAGCATCCAATTAAAGTGTAACAATTGATTTTTCCCGTGTGGACCAAAGAAGAGTGAAGAAAAAAGATTCAAGGAAACAATTAGTCCAAAGGTCTAGTGAACCACACAATCCAAAACTTCCACTAGCCTGAGACCAGAAGAACTAGGTGGTGCCTAACTACCATACCAAGTGTCCTGATTTGGATCACAGCATCAAGTCTTTGGCAAAATCAGAGAAAAATGTATACCAAAATTCAAAATAATAAAAAAGACTAAACTTCTGAGTCTGGTAGAAACTGGAGGAACCTCCAAGACTATGGACCTTGTTATTATTGTTATGTGCTGTCAAGCCAACTAACACCCATAGTAACCCTATGGACAATGTCTCTGAACCCTGCCCTATCCTGAGCCAACCTCACTGTCTCTGACACATCTGACCTCATTGTCACAGTCTCTGGGCAAACCATTTCATCTAGGATCTTCCTCTTCTTCACTGACCCTCTACTTCTTCAAGCTTTGTCCTGTTTTCCTAAGATTGGTCCCTTCTGGCAACATGCCCAAAGTATGTGAAATGAAGCTTAAAAATCCTTGCCTTCAAGGAGCAAATTGGTTCATCCTCTTCAGGACAGACCTATTTTTTTTCTCTTGGTAGTCCCTGGCATATTCAAAATTCTTCTCCAGCACCACAATTCAAAAGTATGGATTCTTCCTTGGTCATCCTTATTCACTGTCCACTTCTCAGATGCATTGCAAGCAGTTGAGAAGAAATGGCCAGGATCAGGCACACCTTACTGTCTAAACTAATATTGTTGCTCATTGGCACTTTGGAGAGATCCTTGAAAGTAGATTTTTCCCAGTTCAACTCATCTTTTGATCTCCTGGATTCCTAGTGCTAAGAATGTTAATTATGGAGTCAAGCAAGATGAAGTCATTAACAATGCCAATCCTTTCTCCATCTATCTACACTGCCTATATGTCCAGTGGTGAAGATCTATGTTTTCTTGAAGTTGAGATTAATATTAAAGACTTCAGTCTTTGACCTTCGGCAGCAAATGCTTCCTTTAAAATTCAGTACTGAAGCTTGAGGGATCACCCTTGAGCCAAACAATAGACGTATATAAACTGGGCAAATAGCATTTGTGAGGATCATACTCAGTACAATCAACTATATGAAATTAAAATGGCAATATTTTCCCAAAAGTGATGCTCGAAAGGCAGGAGGGGAAAAGAATAAAGGAGAAATGAAAACAGGGAATCCAGGGATGAAAAGGGAAAAAGGCTGTTGCATTCTTAGGATTGCAACTAACGTCACAACACAAAGTATATGTACATTATTGAATGAGAAACTCATTTTACCTCCAAACTTTCATCCAAATTACAATAACTTCTTTTCAAAAAGTGAGTTTTCATGATTTAATGTTAGATCTGTATCTACGTTTTATTCATCCCATTCATCAGAAAAGTTGATTTTTTAAAAAAGTTCATTTTTTCTGCATTTGTCATTCTGTTTTGTCTTGCAGAAGGGGGATTGAATGCCTTTTCATGATTAAAAATATTAAGGCAAGAATGAATCTCACGAGAAAAGTGCAACAATAAATGACTGGAAACCACAAGTCTCTATAAACTTTCTTTAAAATAAATTAAAAAAATGCTTACAAGAAAAAAAAATGAATCTCACCCAAATACCATATATTAACACTTTAGCAAATTTGTCATGCACATTTGCAAGGCAAGACACATTTTGTTTCCTTTTTTATAACTCAGCCTGCAATAAATAGTGGAGCAATTTTTCAATATGGGGTTACAAAGATTTTCTATATTTTAAAAGCATCACACTGAGCAACAAAACCCAATAAATGGCAAAATAAAAGCACATAGCCATAATTGTTCTGAGATTCTGTAAAAGTTACAAACTACAAACGAAAAGATCAAATTAGTCATAAATATCAGCAATCTCAGAGATTGGCAGTGAAATTTATTCACATAATATTTTTTCTTTGCAATAAAAGTAGTATTTATTATTTTGAGATAATTACAGAATCAGAAAGACCGTAACTACAAGAAGTTCTGGATAATTAAATAGTAGGGAGTTTTCTTATAAAAGGAGTATCTGCCCAGGTTTTTGAAGGGAGGGACGAAGAGTTGCTGCCTTATGTTTTTACAGAGAGGAAAAATATTTATCATTATCCTGGAAACATCTCAATAACTATTGTCAACCAGATCATACAGTTTTCAAAATTTATATTAATTCAGTTCAGAATTTGGTTTAATGAAAATGTATGTAGTGATTATTAAAAGGTTTTAAATAATGCAAATTTTCCTATTTTTAAATGCAAAAAGATGGCTATACTAAATGAATTAATATTGACTATGTTGTATCATGTGGTTTATTTTGCCATGAATGACAAGGAGTAATGATATTACATTAACAACAAAAAAAAAACCCAGAAAAACAATATAAAATATACAAAAGTCGTTCAATAAATAACCATCTTAAGGACTATCATGACGTGCAATGCTGTCTTTGACCTGAAGTATGAAGTGATAGGATAGACATACACAAGGAAGACGTGTTAATACGCTTGCCATTAAACATTCACCAAACACAAAAGCTAAAGGTTATGAAATTGAATACTTTCACAATTTCTAAAGTCTGTAATTTATCAAATATGCATCAAGATGCATTAACAATTACTGGTAACTGGAATGCAAAAGTTGCGTACAAAGGATTGGCTGTTGGAAAATATGGCTTTGGCTATAGAAACAAAGTCAGAGAAAATGTGATAAAAATTTTCACAACACATGATTTGTTCATTATATTATCTGTTGAAAATCATATATTATGATAACACATATGAATCTTACCAGATGGAATACACACAAGAAACAAATCAACTATGTCTGTGTAGTGATGGTAGAGGGGCCCATGTCATGAATAGATGATAGAGAAGTCAAGTTAAAGCAGAAATAAGTGAAAATAGGTATCTCCAAAAACTCCATTAAGTTAAATCCAAATAACAGCTACCCTCGATCAGGCTTCCACAGGTTGTAAATCTCAACGGAGAAGACGACCCATCTTTCTCTTGGAGAACCACTAGAGGATTTGAACCACATGGGCTTTTAGACAGTAGTACAATGTACTGTGTGTCACTAGAACTTCCTAAAATGAGTGTATGAGAGCCAGAATAAAAACTTTCCATTTTATCTCACCTGAATTTCGAGATAATGTCAAAAGTATATCTGATGTATGAAATACAAACGACTAGAGAGTAGATAGGCAGCCATTCACAAAACTGAAAGGATACAGGGAGAGAATGTTTCTTTTACTTTTCAAAGAGAGGAGCCCACTGGGGTGGGGGGAAGAGTTGGATTGGGAGAAAAGTGCAGCAATGAATGAATGGAAATCTAAAATCTCTGTAAATGCTCATTAAACGTATTTAAAAAAATAATAAAATAAGGAAATGTGTACATTAGGGTTATGTCCTTTCACTCTACTGATCCAATATATATACTAAGTGAATAATCTAAGAATCTGAGCTGTATGGAGAAGACTGTGTTATCAGAATTGGAGGAAGATTCATCAACAACATGTAATATGCAGATGACACAAACTTGTTTGCATAAAGTTAAGAAGGTTTTTTAAAAAAGAATTAATGAACTCAAAGAGTTCAATAAGATTGGTCATACCTTAACATAAAAAAAAACACACAACATAAAACCTTGTCACAACTGGATCAATAAACAGCATCATGGGTTATAATGTACCGTTGAGTCTCCTGTGACTCATAGAGAGCCTAGGGACAAGAGTCATAGACCCTGCCCTATCCTGTGCCAGTCTGTCTCTGACAAATCTACCCCCATTACCCTAGTTACTGAATCAATCCATCTCATGGAGGGTTTTCCTCTCCTGTGCTGCCCCTCCACCTTTCCAAGCATAACGTCCCTCTCCAAGGACTGATCCCTTCTTGCAACATGTCCAAAGTATGTCAGACAAAACTTCAGAATCCTTGCCTCCAAGGAGCAGCCTGGCTTCACCCTCTCCAGATAATCCTGTTCATAGTTTCAGCAGCCCATGGTATATTCAATACTCTTCTCCAACACTGCAGCTCAAAGGCATCAATTCTCCTTCTACCATCTCTAGTCATTGTCCAGCTCTCTGATGCATAGCACATGATTGCAAAGACCATGGTCTGGATCAGGTGCAACTTAGTCTCCAAACAGATATTGCTTCTCTTTAGTACTTTAGAGAGGTCTCTAAGAACAGACTTATCCCATCGCAATATGCCTTTTACTTTCTTGGCTGCTGGTGCCAAGAGTGTTGATTGTGGAGCCAAGCAAACTAAAACTGTGAACAATTTGTCTCTTTACCGTCCTTCATGATGCTGGCAATTGTCCCAGAAATGAGAATCTTTGGTTTCTTGATATTAAGCCTCAATCCATACCAAAGACTGCAGTCCCTGACCTTCGACAGCAAGTGCTCCAGTTCCTCCTCAGTTTCAGCAAGCAGGGTTGTGTCATCTGCATAACACAGATTGTTGATGAGTCTATCTCCAATCCTGATGCCACATTTCTCCTCAGAGATCCCAGCCTCCCAGATAATCTGTTCTGCATAAAGATTGAAAAGGTATGGAGATAGGACACATCCCTGGTGTACACTCTTCCCAATTTTGAAACATGCAGTGTTTCCTTGCTCTGTTCTGACGACTGCCTCCTGGTCCAATTATAGGTTTCACATTAGCATGATGAAGTGTTCTGGGATTCATAGATAAGAAAGGGGGGGAAAATCAAGTTGTCAAGGGTTTAATCTTCCTGGGATTCACCAACACCCTTGAGATCTGGACTGATGGCCACATTCTTTGATCACAGACAGAAGCCTCAATTCTGGACTTTAGCTCCAACTCCAAGGTCCGCTGGGATGTTAACTCTGTTTGAGTGGTAACTCCATTTCCAAAGCTCCACATCTTCTGTCCTTTAGACCTACCAACCTTGCTTCCTTAGTCTGGGGTAGCAGTATAATCCCTGTACACATTAAGAACCTTCTTTTTTATATTTAAGAGTCTGTAGTTCTAGTCTTTGAAATCCAAGAGAATGTAGCCTCACCCTATAAAGCCAAGACAACCCAACTTCGCATTTTCCTTCCAGCAGTTCTGCCCGTCTGAGCTGCTCCAGGAAGGTCCTTTTCTTTTGCTAGATGGCAGCAGATGTAACTTTTTTGACTTGTTTTCTGGCTGTGGAATTTTAAGTAGCAGACAACATTATTTTATTCTTTCTTCACCCTTTTAGAATAAACAAATAGCATTTTCTGTAGTGTTAGTTGTTAAATACATTAGTCTTAGACTTAATCTCTTTGATAAAAGATTATGAAGCCATAAACTTGATGAAAATTCCAACTTGTGAACATGTACCTTTCGTTTGCAAAATGGAAAATTCTGAATCTTTATGTCTTTTTTCCTTTTTCACAGTTCATTTCTGTCCATCCCTTTCCTCTAAGGGAGATCTGGTGCCTTGTTGTGAAGGAGTTGACTGCCAATCCAAAGACATGCGGTTTGAATCCACCAGTTGCTTCATGGGAGGAAGGTGAGCATTCTCCTTCCATGTGATTTACTGCCTCTGAGAACCCACTAGATTAACTATGACTTAATGAATATTTATCTAAACTCATCAGATCACACACTTTAAACCATTACATTTTATTATAAGTAAATTTTACCCTGATTAAAGTTGGTTTAAAATTTGTGAAAGTGCATTCCAGGAAAAAATATCTATGAAACTTTTTTAGGTTTCTTACAGGAACCAAGCACCATTTAAAATATTATGCCAGAGAATCTTCCTATTCAATAAAGTATTTTATAATTCTGATAAGTTGAAAATAATTTCATAGAATTTGTTTTTTAAATATTAGCTGCAATAGGTGTTGTGGACTGCTATTTCTAGAGCATAGGGGAAGTCTGGAAATTTAATTTGCTTTGAGAATTATAGTTGCAAAGTCTATATCATGGATAAATGGAGATGACTCCTGCTTATATCTTTTTACAATTTAATGATTAAAACATGCTACTCAATCTTATTAGCTTAATTGAATGTCCTTTGAAGCATGTGAAATATTTCTTGATGCCCAACTTATTCCACATAACATGCTTTATAATGAACCCAAAGAATTTATTTATGCTAAATGAAAATGCAAAAAAAGCTTTAATTATTAAAGAACTGAATCAGTATTACTTATTAACACTTAACTGGATCTTGTTATTTAAATATTTTAAGAACTTCATGCAGGTCTTAAGCATAAAGGAGAAACATTATGCTAAACTGTATATAGGTTAGAAAATTAGAGAAGTCATCTTGAAAATTCCATTCTGAGAAAGTATAGGTTTTGGATTGGAGATTGGGAGTTAGAACATGCAACTGAGCTGATTTCAGACTCTAGCTTTGTTATTACCATCTGGATTATAGGGGAAATCACTAAATGCTGAGCCTCAGTTTCACCCATCTTCTAGGTCAAAAAATATTTGTAGAAGCTATTTTTGAAGTTAAATAAGTTGTCTATATCTTGTTTCTCTAAGTTCTCTGTATCTCAGTCAAGTAACGATTTTACTTAACAGATGGTGATCTCATAGGGTTCAACTTTATACTGAAATATTTTGCATTTAATGAAAGATCTTCCATCCATTTACATAGGTAAAACTATAAACATATGATGCAGTTAAATGTCAGATAAATGAAACAGTGAATCAAAGAATGGAGAAGAAAATAAAGATCCAAAGTCAGGAAATATTGAATGTAAAGTAATTAGACTTTAGAATAGTGTGAAGCAAGGTAGGAGAAATGCGACTGGGGGAAGTAGACAGTGATCTTGTTGAAGAAAGCCTTCATTGGCTGGCTGGTTAGCTGAGTACGTTTAGCCTAACTAAAAAGACAACAGGATCTTTTAAAACAACAAAACCAAAAAATAACCCTCAGAACCTAAAAACATGCAAACTCTTAACTTCTGATTTGAGTGAAGATAATAGGATTTACGATGAGAGGTAGGACAGGATCAAAAGTTTGCTTTCAGTAGGTTTACTCTAACATCATTGAAAAGAAAGTCGAAAGGAGAGAAAATCACTTAGAAGGTGGCCAATTTCAGCCACCATAATGTTTATGATTGTCCCCATGATGTTTTTCTATGCTCAGAGATGCTTGTGGATATTAGGGAAAGATAATTTTGAAAAATCAAGTTAAGAAAAAGAAATCACACAGTGCGACCCTGCCTTTCTTTGTATGATACAAGGTTCAATCTCCGTAGTTGTTATTATGTGCTATCGAGTCGCTTGCAACTCATGTACAACAGCCCTAAACTCTCCTCTGTCCTGTGCCAATCGCACTGTCTCTGACACACCCATCCCGATTACCCCAGTCACTTAATCAATCCATCTCATAGAGGGTCTTCCCCTCCTGTGCTGTCCCTCCACCCTTCCAAGCATGATGTTCCTCTCCGAGGACAGGTCCCTCATCACAACCTGTCCAAACTATGTTAGACGGAGCCTCAAAATTCTTGCCTCCAGGGAGCCTCCCGGTTTGATGCTTTCCAGGACAAATCTGTTTGTTTTCCTAGCAGTCCATGGTACTCTCAATACTCTTCTCTAGCACCACAGCTCAAAGGCATCAATTCTCCTATCCTCCTTAGTCAATTTCCATAGTAATGGTAGTGTTATGTGCCATCGGGTCTCAACAAATTTACAGTTGACCTTCCAGCAGGTTTAGTAAATTGCACAGGAAAAGGTTGCAGATCTTTCTCCTACAAAGCAGTTGGTGGATTCAAAATGCATGTCTTTGAGTTAATGCAACTCCTTACCACAAACTCACCAGAGCTTCCTAATGTCCATGTTAGAAATTCCTTATTTCCTCCTCTCCCTTTTCCCAGAGCCCTGGCAATGTGGTGGTTAATGACTTGACTGCTACCCACGAGGTCAGTGGCTTGAAAGCACCAGCTGCTCTCGGGGAGAAAGATGAGACATCCTACTTCTGTAAAGATTTACAGTCTTGGACACTCTATTGGAGAGTTCTCTTATGCTTTGCACGGTCACTATGAAATGGAATTGACTCCAGGGCACTGGATTTCATTTTCTCCCTCCTCCTTCTACCACCTTGCACATTCCAGTCCTTCTGCAGCATAAATAACAGGTATTACACAGTACTGAGTTTCCATGGGGCAGTTTTGAAAACATTTGTCAACCAGCTGCCGTTCCTGTTGACTGAGTCCCTTCTTTTTTATTTTTTTCAACTTTTTTATTGTGACTAGAGTGAAAATCCACAGAGAATGTTGGTCTTCCATTGGACCATCCATACATAACTTTGTTTTGTGATATTATTTACAATACCCACAATGTAACCACATCCTCCCTGCTTCCTCTGCATGGCTCTCATTTCTATTACTACTTAATGTTTTCATGAAGGACTGGAACTTCTGAAAATTAATTCAGTGTCTTATAATAAAACTGTCTCTTAAAAATATGGATTCGCTTGCCCAGTTGGACCCATCAGGAGCAGGATGAAGAACTGTCTGAAGAAATCACAAATCTTAGGGCAACTCAGTAGCATAATTACCTCACAAAGCTGATCACATTTGAACTTACTGTTAGAATTTGATGGAAAGACTGTTAGTCTTAGGTTTATTTTCCATGTTCCTGTCCAGGAAATACAAATTCCCCCATTAATATTCCTTGTGAGCCCATGGTGTCATGCTGAATATTTGAATGACATTCTGAGGAAGTTCCTCTCTTAACCAACAGTGCATCGACCTGGGTTACCTTGTGGAAAATAACAAAGACAATAAAAATCTGATCACTTTGTTAAATATGTTCAAAATTTTATTGCCACAATATTATTATAAATGAAAATTATTCTTATGATTAGTTTTCTAAATAAAGATGGATGAGGGAAGAGAGGAGAAAATCCCAAATCTCAATAAAAAGTGTCTAAACCCCTCAATTTCAGAGCCAACATTATCTTGATTCAGGGGTTAATGTAAATGCTTCATCACTACATTATTCTGTATTTTATTTAACCAAACTCTAAGCTATTACAAACCTTCCTCTTGTGCTCATTGAATTATGATTAAATGAGTTCAGGACTTCCATCCCAATAAAAAGAGACTATGGTACATAAAGTTCTTATTCACAACAATGCCTTGCACTTTATAAATCATCACTTAATCTAGGGGCCTATTGTTCTGGAGTTGTTCTGCCAACCCAAAGTCAGGTGGTTTGAATTTGCCAGCTGCTCTCCAGAGAAAGATCAGCAGTCTTGTCTTTGGAAAATCTGCTGGAGGGTCAGCTGTGAGTCAGATTCACTGGCATAAACAACAATAGCAACAACAAGGCTAAAACAATTTTTAAATAAAGGAAAGGATCTTCATAGGTAGAATCATGCCAGTTATACAGCACTTTGCTCCTGGGGGAGAACCAAAAGTGGGAAGGAAAGTAAATCAGGGATACGCAGCAGCTAGAGACTTCAGTGATTGTTCTGGCCGAGGTCAGAAAACAGGAGGCTCTGATAGAAATTCTCACTCTGCCCAAGGCTGTTTATGTTTTTTAGATCATTCTTAAGTGCAAAAATAAAAGATTGCAATTTCTAGAAGAAACAGATTTTGAATTTCCTTTTAGTCTGTTTTGACTATGAGTCAGAAGACCCCCAAGAATAGAGTAGAGCTGGATTTCATATTCTCTACTGACTGCTTTTTTTTTTAATTAAAAAAAATATTATTATTTTCAATGAAAGTTTACAGACTTTGGATTTCCATCATTCATTATTGCACTTTTCTCCCTGCCCACCCCTCCTCACAGTTTGCTCTTCTCTTTGAAAAATAAAAGACAAATTATTTCATTGTTATACTCTATTTCCCCCCACGTCCACTCCACTATGCAGTCTTCATTCTGGACTCCTGTCATGGCAATAACACCTGATCACATATCTCTTTTAAACAGTTCTCTCCCTCGTCTGTTTCAATGCAGTATACATTATTTATCCCATCTTTTTCAATCTCCCCCAACCCCGATGTCAGCACTGTTTTACAACAGTGGTACTATGCAATATTTGTCCTTTTATGACTGAGACATTTCACTCAGCATAATGTCCTCCAGGGTCATTCATTTGGAATAGTATTTCATGAGTTCAATTACTGACTGTTTTTTCAAAGCAGATTGTCAGGTCTGTCTTTAAAGGCATCCTTTGATAAACTCATATCTCAAGCCTTTCAGTGATTGTAGCCAAGAATTTTAACCATTATGGAGAAATGTCAGAAGTCACCTCACTCTGTTGCTCTTAAGTTTACATAGAGATCTCTGGTAATAGTGTTGAAGGCAAGTTGTGTAATGTGTTTGTAAAAGAGCTCTTGTCTTTTTCTTCTAACCTAAGAAGAATATCATTATTGTCATATAGTTAGAATTGCTGCTGTTGGTGTTGTTAGGGGCCATTAAGTTGACTATGACTCAGCCGCCCTATAAATAACAGAGCTGCACCTTGCCCTACCCTGCACCATCTTTATGATCAAGCTCGTTGTTGTCACATGCCATCCAATCAACCTGAACAACCAGCCTGAACCCTGCCCAGTCCTGTGCTATCTTCATCATCTCTGACACAGTGCTGATGTCATCTCCTTGAGGGTCTTAGGAGACACTTTTTTTTATATTTTTTTATTTTTATTTATTTATTTTTTACAGAGGTTTTGGATTTCCATTCATTCATTGCCTCTTAACCTCATCACCTAGAACAAGCAGAGTTCCAGAGTCTCAGATTGGAAACTGTTTTCATAGTGTTGTTCGTTAACAGACTCAAGACTAGAACCTATTATGTATCCTTATTTAAAAACAAAACAACAGCAATAACAACAACAAAACCCATACACCCCCACAAAAAAACCCCACAACCAAAACCAAACAAAACAACAACCCACAACAAACACAAACCCGGTTTATTTTATATGAACCTTATTTGCATTTTCTGTTAAACAGGCTATGAAAAAAATATCTTAAAACTACTTAGTGGTTGTTCTTACTTACTCTGGTCTGAGCAGTACGGAAGAGAGAGGAAGTGCAGAGGAAGGAGTGTAAGTAAGACCGAGCTGTCATCAGTTGCAGGCTGAGGAATCCAGTTTTCAGTAGGGGAACTGCCTGCTGAACAGACATAGAGAGCACTTGCCTACCTTTAAATCAGTCCATGAGCTTGGGCTGAACAACAGTAAATTCAATGACGGAAAACCTCATAAGCAGTTCCTTACTTCACCTCTGCCTTGCATGCAGGCTTCCAAGTTGTAAAACAACCCAGTTGTAGATGAAATTTGCTCCAGGACTTAAGAACAATAAATGACATAGTTGAGCCTCTACATCTTGTGGTTCCTAACCTTTATACTATAGTAGACAAAGTGCTAGTCTATAGGCCTTTTATTGTAAGAACTACCTTCCCTCTGTAACTTCATTTGTGCCACTATTAGAGCCACTACTTGGAATATTAATGCTTTTTAATTTTTGACTCATGTACTTTTAACTCGTTAGTTAAATTTCTGTCTTCTAGGCTGCAACACTTTCATGATACATCTTCAAGGATATGAACATGTATGGCTAAGCACAATTGGTAACAATGCATCTAAATTCCAAAATCAATCTCCATAATAGTCTGTGTGTTTCCTATTGCCAAAGGGGCCCTTTAGAGTAGTGAGAGAAGATCTTCACCCTGAAACC
>NW_006399949.1:1432527-1442481 GCF_000299155.1 Elephantulus edwardii
AGAATTCCACTCACCCTGAATCTCCTTCTCAGTCATAACCTTTCCAGCAGTAGCCTATTTCTTTACAAACTCCTCAGGTTCTCTGTGGAGGTAGAGATCAGTTAAGACCTCACACCTGTGGCCCAGGAAGATGGTGCCACATGTGTGGAACTTTCCTGGCCCGCATTTATGACTTAGAGACACCTATGAACTCCTTTGTTACATGGGAAGGCAGAAGAGAATAAATGTGACAGATACACATGGTGAGCTAGTGAACTTAAGATGCCTCTGTGAGAGACTAGTGGTCAGCCCAGGGTCAGTAACTACCAAGAGACACTGCTTTGGGAAGGCTGTCTGGATCTGGTTATTAAAATGAAGCCCCCAGCATTTGGAGTGGCTCCAAGGACAGCAATGAACATCAGCATGCTTTGCTTGCCAGTATTCTTGGGCAGGGGTGGAGTGATGTTCTGACATCAGTCAGTGTTTCAAAGGTGACAGTGGCATAAGCCCGACCAGCACAATGTTCTGTCTGGTCCATATTTCTTAAGGGAATATCATCACTTTTACTAATGTAGATATGTGACAGATGAATGTCAAGGTTGGTGCTACCTAGATGACTCCTTACTAGGAAATTATAGGACTTTTCCACCCTTTATCTGCAGAGTATTGTAGGCTCCAGACATTGGGAATTTCCCTTCACTCTCATTATGACTGGATCACAGAGCACACCTGTAGATACTTCTCTCGGTTGCAAGAAAGCTTGTCTTTTTTTTATTGTTCAAGTATCAACAACTGAAAAGGTATGATTTTTCTTCATTCTAATCTACTAACTCAGAGACAAGATAGTCAATATAATGAATTATAAGACTCAAGATAATGAATGTGAAATCCCAGGAACCAGGGGTTGTATTTGTTTTGTTTCTAATATTCCCAGTGAGCAGAAAATGACACATGGTAGCCTCTTAAAGAATTATTGAAGGAATTGTTGCATATTAAGGTATTGATTTCTACATTGCGGTAGTGTTGGATTCTTGTGAACAATGTGCACAATTTGGCCACACGGTGGAGCCATATTTACAGTTATTTGTAGAGTGAAAAGAGAAAACGAAGTAACAGGCTACCTTTCCTCATTGTTGTTGATTACTATTTCATCAGAACCGATCCTCAGCTCCAATGGGTTAAATCCAAGCTGCAGCGCAATATACTGAGGTAATTTCTCTGACAAATAAACGTCTATTCCTCACACTGGTTATCTTACTATCTGATATTTCATATTTACATCAACTTTGAAAAAAATTCTCAGGTACCACATCTGATGACCCAGATGCATGTCAGGCTGTGAATGGCCCCAGACACCATCAATGGACTACCCCAAATAATAGACCCAAAGCATTAGCAATGACTTAGAAGATGCCTTCTGTTTTCTCACAGTATCTTTTTATGGCTTTGAAGGGCTTGGATTTCAGCCCTCTGTATGCATCTTTGTATGCTTTTTTTAAAAATGCATCTTTGCATGGCTTTTGCTGACTTGTGGCTGCAGACAAGCCTCCAAGTTGTCAGGTGAGATGAAGTGGGGCTGGGGGTGAGGGTGAATGGAAGACAAACTAAATACCCAGCAGAGTAGGTGCTTGAATATATTGCTGAGGAGGAGCTCTGGTGGCCTACAGGGAAGAAACTGTGCTGTAATCCAAAAAGCACATGGTTTGAATCCACCAGCTGCTTCACAGAAGGATGGACATTCTCTTCCAATGAGATTTACTGTCTCTCAAAGCTTGAGAGAGGGTCAGCTATGAATTGGTTCTGACTCAACGGTACACAACGACAATATGGCTTCTACTACTGACTTGATTTTCTTCTGGTAGTTCGTTCAATATTCTTTGCCAATATAATCATTCAATGGTATTAATTCTTCTGTCTTCCTTTTCTGTAGTCTAAATGAGTCATGTATATAAGCAACAAAACTCACTGTTGTTAAGTAGGAACCAATTCATAGCTGACCTTTTGTTAGGTTTCTGAGGCTGTAAATCAAACAACAGGTTGCATATCTTCCTCCCAGGGAGCTGCTGGTGAATTTGAAACACTAGAGACTCTCAGTCTTTGGGTTAGTGGTGTCACACCCTAAGAATACAGAAAAGACCATGACTTGAGAAGAAAAACTATACTCCTCACAGTGACATCTTTAAGGAGGTCTTTTGCAGCAGATTTTCCCCCATGTGATTCATCATTAAATTTCTTAACTTCTACTTCTATAAACGTTAATGCTTGATAATAAGTAGAAAAAAGTTATTGAGAGCCTAAATTATTCTTCATTTATCATGATGTTATCAGTCAATTAGTGACAATTTTAATTTTATTCACAATCTTCTATAATCCATAATATAAGCTATAGTCTTTGGCCTTAATCAGCAAGTGTTTCAAATCTGTTATGGGCATATTGCAAGTTGTTAATGAGCCTTCTTCCAAATCTGATATCACATTCTTCTTCTTATAGCTCAGATTTGTAGGTAATATACAGAGATGAAATAAGTAAGCTAAGAGAATACAATCCTGGCAAACATTTTCCAATTTTGAAACACTAAATATCTTTATCTGTTCTAATTATTTATTTCTTGTACATGGGCATAGGTTGTACATGAGAAAAACTGAGAATTCTGAAATTTCCATACTTCGCAATATTATCCTTAATTTGATATTATTTACAAAGTTAAATGCCATCACAGGATAAATGAAATACAGGTAAATTTATTTCTGAAATTCTCTGTATTCAGAGAATACTCATCTGAAAACAACAATGATACCACTTCTACATCAACTTCTGGAATAACAACTTGGATTTTGGGTAGTTTCTGGTGGACATTCAATTGCAGTTTAAATGATCTTCAGTACATTTCTATCATAACTGATAATTGAAACTGAGATCTTAGAAATGGCAACGCGGAGAAAGAGGAAAAGCTGTAAGGAGACACTAGTGACTGGAACATGGAATGTGAGAAGCATGAATGTAGGAAAATTAGACATTGTTAAGAAAGAAATAGAATGCATATAGACATACTAGGTATTGGAGAAATGAGATGGCTTGGCATGGGACATTTTGAACCAGATGATCATACGATTTATTATGCTGGGGATGAAAATGTGAGAAAAAATGGGGTTGGTTTCATAATAAAAAAAAGTCATTTCTAGATCTTTCCTGAATACAATGTGGTGAGATACAGGATAATATCCATACACACACAAGGAAGTCCAGTGAATACCACTAACATTCAAATATATCCACCAACAACTAGAACCAAAGTGGAAAAAATAGAAGATTTCTACCAACTTTTGCAGTCAGAAATTGATCAAACATGCAATCAAGATGCGTTAATAATAATGGGCGACTAGAACGCAAAAGTTGGCAACAGGGAAGAAGGATCAGTAGCTGGGAAAACATGGGCTCGGTGAGAGAAATGAGGCTGGCGGTAGAATGATAGAGTTTTGCACATTCAATGATTTATTCATTGCAAATACCTTTTATAAGAAACATAAACGCAGGCTATAAACATGGATCTCACCTAATGGTATGAATAGGAACCAAATATATTACATTTGTGGAAAGACTTGCTGGAGAAGCTCAATATCAGCAGTGAAAACCAGGCCAGGTGCTGATTGTGGGACAGACCACCAGCTACTCATATGCAAGTTCAAGCTGAAGTTGAGGAAAATTAAATCAAGTCCACGGGAACCAAGATTTGACCTTAAGTCTGTCCCACTCGTATTTCAAAACCATCCCAGGAACAGGTTTGAGGCCTTGAGCACCAATGAGCGCAGACTAAATGAGCTCTGGGAGGATATCAAGAAAATTTCCCATGAAGAATGCAACTGATAATAATATTGATCAAAATTTTATACATTAAAATATGTCACATTTTATTGGAATAGTCATGGATATAGATCTTTTCCAGTCAATTGATCCAGTAGTAGACTTAGAAATTTCTTGGGAACGAAGAGTAAACTTCCAGCATTGCATTATTTTGCTGAAATAGCCTGTCCATTCCTGGAATACAGTTTTCATCAGTCCTGTCACAGCAAAAAAAGTCTTCTTTTAATACAAGTAACCCTTTATTATAAGCTATTGAAAAGGTTAAATGCTGGCCTTGTCCTCTTTCTATGAATCCCCTTCTCTCCTCCTTGCTTATTCCCAATGAGTCAAAACTACTCATAGTTGACCCTCCCTTGAACACATGGAAGTAGATTGCCAATCTTTCTTGCACTGGAACTGATAGGTGTGGCATTTAGTGTGGCAGTGCAACTCCCTAAAGATTATGCTACCAGAGCTAATTTTACAAATTTGAGAGTTTTAAGATATTATCTTCACAAATATGAAGAAGACCTGATAATGCAACTATTTACATATTAGCATCAACCTATAAAATCAAAGGTAGGGTATTGAAGAATTATACTAACTCTTACACTTTCAAATTGATCAAACATGCAATTAAGGTGTAAAAGTAATGGAAATCCAAAATCTCTGTAAATGTCCATTAAAATTATTAAAATTTAAAAAAACAAAAAAAAATTGTTATGAGTGACTACAATGCAAAAGTTGAACATGAAGAAAGATTGATAGTTGGAAATTACAGACTCAGTGTTCAGAAGTGAGGTTGGTGGTGAAATGACAGATTTTGTAAATTCAGTGACTGCAAATACCTTTTAAGGAAAATTTAAATGGCATTATACAAATGAACACCTGATAACTATACAGAAATCATATTGACTACATCTATGAAAAGAAGTGATAGAGAAACTCAATACCAACATTCAAAGCAAAACCAGGGGCTGACTGGAATAGATCATCAATTACTTATGTGCATGTCCAAAATGAAGTTGAAATAATTTTTTATAATTCCGTGAGAACAAAAAACCCCCCAAAACACCTAAAGTCTATCACACCAGAATTTATTTTTTTTCAATTTAAGTATAAATTTACTAGTTTTTAGTATATTTACTAAAAATTAATTTACAATCACATACCTATCTAATTCCAGAACATTTTTTTCCTTTTTTAAAAAGTTTATATTGGCTTATTTACAAAGTTTGAATGCATTGTTTTTCCACACCAGATCTTTCCCATTTTATTCACCTCCCTCCCACTCATCTGTTATGAGAACCTATGATTTACCTCATCCCCAGTCCATCCTCACCCCTCTGCTTCCACCCCCCCCCCCCCCCCCCCTCCACTAGGATCCTCACACTCATTCTACAATAATGGTTTTATACAGTATTTGTCCTTATGGGACTGAATTAGTTCACTCAGCATAATACTCTCCAGTCCCTCCCAAGTTAGGTACTAGTTTACAAAATCATTGCTTTTGCGTGCTTCAAAGTATTCCAGTGTGACTTCAACAAGGAAGACATTCAGATGGCCAACAAACACATGAAGAAATGTTCAAAATCCCTAGCCCTGAGAGAGATGCAAATCAAGACAACCATGAGATATCATCTCACTCCAGTAAGACTAGTAAAATTTAACAGAACAGCAAGCAACAAATGCTGGCGAGGTTGTGGAGAGACTGGAACCCTTATTCACTGTTGGTGGGAGTGTAAAATGGTGCAACCACTGTGGAAAGTATTGTGGTGCTTTCTCAAAAAGTTGCAAATAGAGATACCATTTGACCCAGCAATTCCACTACTGGGAATATACCCTAAAGAGACCATAAATGACATCCAAGTAGATATATGTATACCCATGTTTATCGCGGCTTTGTTTACAATAGAAAGGAGTTGGAAACAACCTAAATGCCCATCAGCAAACAAATAGGTAGAGAAACTGTGGTATATTCGCACAATGGAATACTATGCTGCATTGAAAAACAAGGAACTCATGCAATATTATTCAAAATGGGTAACCCTGGAGGACATTATGCTGAGTGAGGTATCTCAGTCACAAAGGGACAAATGCTATATGGTGCCACCGTTGTAGAATGAGGCTGGCATTGGGGTGGGGGTAAGACTGAGAAAAACTGGATGAAATATGTTTACGGCATTGAAGTCTATGGGGGAGAGAATAGTCTAAAAGTATTATATTTTAGGGCATTATTTTTACCGTAGGAGTATGCAATGAGGGTTGCAGAGTGGATTATATTTGGGGGTAGGGCATGGGGTTTGGGGAGGTGCGGGGGGGATTGTGTACCAATGAGGGAGTTTTTCTTTTGCTTTTCAAGGAGAGGAGCAAATGGGGCGGGGGAGAGGGGGGAGGGGTTTCTGTGGGGAGAAGGGTGCAACAATGAATGAATGGAATCCCAAAATCTCTGTAAATGTTCATTGAAATGAAAAATAAACAACCTAAATTAAAAAAAAAAAAAGTATTCCAGTGTGAATGTAATGTATGATAACTTCTCAGTCCATTTGTTTGTGATTGGACATCTGGCCTGTTCCATGTTCTTGCGATGGTGAATATTGCTGCTATGATCATTGGTGTACAAGCTTCCATTTGCGCCTCAGTTCTCATTTCCTCAGGGTATATTCCAAGCAGTGGAATAGCTGAGTCATATGGAATTTCTATGTTCAACTTTTTGAGGAAGTGTCAAACTGTCTTCCAGAATGATTGAGCCATCTTACAATCCCACCAATAATGTATGTGTTCCTGTCTCACCACATCCTCTCCAATATTTACTAGTTGCCATCTTGTTAAACTATTGAAGTGAGATGGTATCTCATTATTTGCATCTTTATTATTGTCAGTGATTTTGACCATTTCTTCATCCATCTGTTTTCCATTTGATATCTTCTCTGTTAAAATTCTTTGCATGTTTTTTGCCCATTTTGTAATTGGGTTACCAGTCTTTTTCTTGTGGAGGCCCAGGAGTATTCTGTAAACTTTTGTTATGAGACTTCTGTCTGAGATGATATTGTCAAATGCTTGTTCCCAGTTGGTAGGTTTTCTTTTCACCCTGTTGGAAAAAGATTTTGATGTACACGTGGATTTACTCTTTAGAAGGTCCCATTTATCAATTTTATCCTCTTCAGATTGTGTATTTCTGGCTGTATTTGGCAGTCTCTTTATACCATAGACTAGTCTTTCTAAGCTTGATCCTGCATGGTGTGAGATGTGGATTTTGTTTCCGTTTTCTGCAGTTAGCAGTTCAGTTTTGCCTGCACCATTTGTTGAAGAGGTTTTCATTTCCCCATTTGATGGGTTTTATTTCTATGTTGAATTATTATTTCACTGTAAATAGATGGGTCCATTTCTGTGTTCTCTTTGTTCTATGTTCCTGTCATTGTAACAGTACTATGCTGTTTTGGTTCTTACTGCTATGTAGTAGGTTTTGAGGTCATGGAGTGCTATGCCTCCCATTTCATTTTTGTTTCTCAGAAGTGTTTTACTTATTTGGGGTCTCTTGCCTCTCAAAATAAACTTGAAAATTTCCCTTTTGATCTCCTTGGAAAATGAATTTAGTATCTGTATTGGGATTACATTGAACATGTAGATTACTTTTGGTAGGATTGTCATTTTCACAATATTGAGTCTTCCTACCCATCAACAGGGCACATTTTTCCATTTCTGTAAGTCTTTTGCAGTGTCTTGTAGAACTATTCTGCAGTTTTCTTTGTATAGGTCTTTTGTATCTCTAGTTAGGTTCACTCCCAAGTATTTAAATTTGTGCTTCCCTATTGCAAGTGGCATTGCTCTCTTGATTTCTTTCTTAAGTTCTTTGTTACTGCAGATGAATCCTACTGATTTTTGGGTATTGATCTTATATACTGCCACTCTACTAAATTGGGCTACTAACGCTAACAGGTTTTTTGTTGAATCTTTGGGGTTTTCTGTGTACACTATCATATAATCTGCATATAGTTCAAACATATCTTTGCCATTCTGGATGCTTTCTATTTCCTTCTCTTGTCATATTGCCCTAGCAAGCACTTCCAATACGATATTGAATAGAAGTGGTGACAGTGGGCATCCTTGTTAGCAAGGAAAATGGTTTTAGTTTTTCTCCATTGAGAATAATGTTGACTGTTGGTTTTGCATATATACTTTCCACTATGTTGAGGAATCCAGAACATTATTTAACACCTCAAGAAGAAACCTCATACCTTTTATATCTTTCCTCTTATTCACTGTCTTTTTCCTTTTTAAAAATATATTCATTCAGGTGAGATTGCACTGAAACAGATGGAAGGAAGAACTGTCTCATCTGAATTAAAACCTTTCTCAAGAATTGACTTATTCATTGGAAACTAATGATCAAAGACCAGATGAGTTGTGGAATGACATCAAGCATATAACTCGTGAAGAAAACAGAAGGTCATTATAAAAACAGGAGAGAGAGAAAAAACCAAAATGAATGTCAAAATGGATGTTAAAAAATATACTAGAATGAAGATAGGCCAACACAAAGAGAAAAAATGCTGAAGTAAAGGAGGTGAAGATTTCAAAGGGCAGCTTAAGTATATTAAGGAAAGTATTAAAATGGAATGTGCAAAGAACTGGAGTTCTCAAGTATTCTCAAGCCAAAAGAACTGAAGAACAAATTCAACACAAGTTCAATACTGAGTAATTTTATGGGAAGAATCTTAAATGAGGGAGGAAGCATGTAAAGATTAAAAGAATACACAGTGTCACTCTACCGAAAAGAATTTACCAATGTTGAAAAATTTCAGGAAATCACATATGATCATTAACAATCTGTAATAAAGGAAGTTCAAGCTTCACTGAAGGCCTTGACAAAGAAACAAAGTTATAGAAGTTTGGGGAATACCAATCGACATTTTTAAATAAAGAGACATAGCCCTGGGACATATGTTTCATTATCCTACAGCAAGAAATTTGGAAAATAGCTTAGTCATTGACTGAAAGAGATCAATATTTGTTGCGATTTTCAGAAAAGATGAACCAGCAGCATGTGGAAATTATAAAACAGAATCATTATTATCACATGCAGGTAAAATTTTATACATTGACAGGAAACTTCCAGAAATTAAAACTGAATTCAGGACAGGCTGTGAAACTAGGGATACCATTGAAGCCAGGTGGATCTTGGTTGAAAGTAGAGAATACAAGAAATATGTTTACTTGTGTTTTATTGACAATGCAAAAACATTTAACGGTATGGATCATTCATAACAAATTATGGCTACCCTGTTTCTCTTTTTCAATAGTGTTTTGCTTATTTGGGGTCTCTTTCCATTCCAGATAAAATTGGAAATTGCCTTTTCCATCTCATTGAAGAATGGAATTCGTATCTGTACTGTGATTGCATTAAACTTCTAGATTACCTTTAATACAATTGTCATTTCCATGATACTGAGTCTTTCTATCCATGAGCATGGTATATTCTTCTATTTATCCAGGGGTTATTTTTGTTTCTCAGAGTAATGCTTCATAAATTTCTTTGTATAGGTCATTTGCATCTTTTGTAGTTAGATTTGTTCCCAAGTATTTAATTTTGGGATTAGCTGTTGTAACTGGTATTACATTTCTTAGCTCCATTTATATATTCTCATTGCCACTGTAGAGAAATCCAACTGATTTTTAAACATTAATACCGTATCCTGCCACTCTGCTGAATTGCTTGAATATGTTCAACAGTTGTTTTGTTTTTGTATTTTTTTGCTGAGTCTTTAGAGTCTTCTAAGTGTACTGGCATATAATCTGCATATAGAGATACTTTTACCTCCTCTTTGCCAATTTATATACCTGTTATTTCCTTCTCTTACTTTTTTGCTTCCACAGACTCTGATAAAATATTGAATAGGAGAGATGATAGAGGGCGTCTTTACCTAGTTTCTGTTGTCAAGGGGATTGCCTTTAATTTCTCAACATTGAGAATGATGTTGGTTCTTGGTTTTGGAATATCCTTTTCACTATGTTGAGAAAATGTCTCACTATTCCCATTTTTAGAGTGTTTTAAGCAGGAAGTGCTGCTGTGTTTTAACAAAAGCCTTTTCTATATCAATTGATAGAAACGAGATAGGAGGTATTTTATATAT
>NW_006399949.1:1443286-1446500 GCF_000299155.1 Elephantulus edwardii
TTACCTTACATTACATTACATTACATTATATACAGAGCATGGTAGTCCAGACAGCATTGTACTGGTACACTTGTACAGTGACAGACACATACACAGATCAATGGAATAGAATTCAGAACCCAAAAATCAGCTCATCAACTTATGGTCAACTAATTTTATGGTCAACAGGGATATGAAATCAGGTAAGGGAGGCAGGGAGAAGCTCTTTAACAAATGATGTTGGCAAAATTAGAAAACCATCTGCAGATAGCTTATGCAAGATCCATATCTCACACCATACACAAAAACCAACTCCAGGTGGATTAGGGACCTAGAAGTAAAATGAAAGGCTATAAAATTCACCAGAGAAAAGCTAGAAACAACTCTAAAAGCCCTAATCCACAGCATGAAAAGACTTCCAAGCATAATGAAAAACTTACGAACAGGAGAGAATAAAATAGATGAATGGTATCTTCTAAGAATCAAATCCCTATGTCCCTATGCATTTAAAAAAAAAACCCAGAAAACAACACACAACAAAAGAAAAACACAACACTTCTGCGACAGCATAAACCGGAAAATCACAGACTAGGAAAAAATATTTATGAATGACCTATCTGATAAGGTACTTATATACAAAATATATAGAGTACTTCAACACCTCAATAAGAAAAAGTAAACAATCCAGTCACAAAATGAACATGAGATATGAATAAATGCTTCATGAAATAAGACAGAGTAAACAAATACATGAAGAAATGTTCAAAATCCCTAGCTATCAGAGAGATGCAAATAAAAACAACTATTAGATATCATCTCACCTCAGCAATAACAGCAAAGTTCAGCAGGGTAGTCAGTAACAAATACTGTTTGTGGTGAGGTTATGAGAAGTCTGGAACTTTTATTCACTGCTGATGGGAGTGTAAAATTGTATAACTACTATGAAAGGCCATCTGGTGCTTTCTCAAAAAGAAGAAAAAGAAATACCATTTGACCCAGCAATTCCACTATTGGGAACCTACCCTAAAGAAACCAGAGCTTCAACTTGTGTGCCCATGTTTTTTGCAGCATTATTCACAATAGCAAAGAGATGGAAGAAACCAAAGTGCCCATCAAAAAGCAAATGGATGGAGAAACTATGGTACAGTTGTATAGTGGAGTACTATGCAGTACTGAAAAACAATGAACTTGTAAAACATTGCATAATATGCAGAAATGCTCCAGTATAGTGTGTGTCGGTTTACTATGAGTCCTAGTTGACTCGATGGCACCTAACAACAAAATAACTGTAACAACCAACCAAACACAAATATATTTGCCGATGAAAATGTGGATAAATTGAAATGCTGATATCCTGTGATAGTTAAAAATATTTTTTTTTTTCTGTTGAAAGCAGTTTGGTATTTCCAAAAGATCTGAATCTTGTCCTGGTTTATGCCATGCTCAAAGTTCTTGACATATTAGAGCCCATCAAGGCAGTCACTGTGTCTGTCCACCTGGTCAAGGCCCTCCCTCTCCTTCACTGACACTCTACTTTTCCAAGCATCATGACCCATTCCAGAAAATAACCCCACCTAGCAAAATGTCCAAAGTATGTGAGGCAAAGTCTCATTATCTTTCCCTCTAAAGAGCACTGTAGCTACACCCTTTCCAAGATATATTTGT
The DNA here is from genome assembly GCF_000299155.1 of Elephantulus edwardii. Taxonomy (NCBI): domain Eukaryota; kingdom Metazoa; phylum Chordata; class Mammalia; order Macroscelidea; family Macroscelididae; genus Elephantulus; species Elephantulus edwardii. Next base: position 1,444,931 of record NW_006399949.1, read on the forward strand.
TCATTCTTTTGACAGTCCCTGGGATGCCCAATGCTCTTCTCCAACACAAAAGCTCAAAGGTATCAATTCTTCTTCTGTCACCTTTATTCATTGTCCAGCTCTCAAGATGCATAGCAAGTGATTGGAAAGACCATGGCCTGAATCAGATGTACCTTAGTCCTCAAACAGATATCATTACTCCTCAATATTTTTGAGAGATCCCTAATTGTAGACTTTCCTACTGTGATGTATCTTCTGATTTCCTGACTGCTGGTACCAAGTTTGTTAATTGTGAATCCAAATAAGATGAAGTTGTTGACAGTTTCAATCTTGTCTCTATCGTGATGCTGTCTATCAGTCCAATGGTTAGAATCTTTGTTTTCTTGACATTAAGATGCAATCCATATTGATGGCTGTATTCTTTGATCTTCTGCTACAAGTGCTTCAAGTCCTGCACACTATCAACAAGCAAGGTTGTGTCATCTGCATAACACGGGTTATTGATGAGTCACCTTCCTAATTCTGGTGCCACATTCTACTTCATAGAGTCCAGCTTTCTCAAATAATTTGCTCAGGATACAGATTGAATAGGTATGGAGAGAGTATACAACCCTGACACACAACCTTCTTAATTTTAAACCATGTAGTATTCCCTTTCTCTATTCACAAAAAAAAAGGCCTCCTGTATAGGTATAGATTTCAAATGAGCACAATTAAGTGCTCTGGGATTCCCATTCTTCTCAATGTCAGCCATAACTTGTTATGATCCACACAGTCAAATACCTTTGCACAAGCAATAAAGCATAAAGATACATTCTTCTGGTATTCTCTACTGTTAGCCAAAAGCCATCTGACACCAACAATAATATCCCTAGTGCCACGGCCTTTTCTAAATTCTTCATGAACTTCTAGCAGTTTCCTATCTCTGTATTGTTCTAGACAGTTTTGAATGATCTTCAACAGTATTTTGCTTGCATGTGACATTGATATTTTTCAATAGTTTCCATACTCTGTTGAATCATCTTTCTTGGAAATGGAAACAAATATGGACCTCTTCCAATCCGCTGGCCAGAGAGCTGTCCTCCAAATTTCTGGCGTAGACTGTTGAACACATCCAGGGCAACATCTTTTAACTGAAACAAGTTAGTTGGTATTCCATCAATTCCTAAGGCTTTATTGTGTCCAATGGCTTCAATACAGCTTCAACTTCCTCCTTCATTACTTTTAGCACCTGCTCTGGTGACCTAGTGACAAGAACCTGTGCTCCAACCCAAAGGGCACATGTTTCAAGGCCACAAGCTGCTCTGTGGAAGAAGATGATCAGCTATGAGGTTGGTTCAGATTCTATGGTACATAACAACGTATAGTACTTCCTGAATTTTTTCAGTGTCCATCATTCTTTTTGATATAGTGACTGCATTTTCCTTCTATCTTCTTTGATACTTTCTGAGTCACTTAATATATTGATTATAAATTCTTTCAATATTGAGATTTAATGCTTAAATTTATTTATTTTTCAGGTCTCTCAGCTTGAGAAATGTAGACCAAGTTTGTCCCTTTTTATCTTCTAATTCCAACTCTATGCACATTT
>NW_006399949.1:1447855-1449219 GCF_000299155.1 Elephantulus edwardii
AGCAGAGTCCCAGGGCTCCCAGACCCCTGCTGCCAAGCCTGCACCACCACTGCAGTTCCATGGGATTCCCACGGTCTGAACCCAGGGGTCCCAGACCCCTGCTGCCAAGCCTGCACCACCACTGCAGTTCCATGGGATTCCCACGGTCTGAACCCAGGGGTCCCCTCATATGGGGTGGAAGGCAAGCACCGCCACCGCCCCTCCGCCCCTCGCTGGTATGGTGTACCCTCTACACACCGGCAGAATGAACCTGTTCTGGGCAAATTCTTGGAACCAAGATGGTGGTGGCTTCCTCCTTCTGCCTGCTGCTGAGAGCCATGCTGCTGCAACCTCATTGGGGCTGCTGGGGACCATGGGTCCCTTAGCCTAGACTAGGTGGCGAGTGCTAGGCCCCATGGCTGTTGTGGCTGAGTCCCCACGCAGCCTGCGGCTTGGACCCCGGGTGCAGGAGCAGGGATGGGGATGTGGTGGCTGCAGCAGCAGTGGCAGCAGCATTGACATGGTGAGGGGTAAATGTCTCAATAAGGGACAGCATCTCTCTGTCAGTTGAGATTTCCTTGAACAGGCCTGAGAAGAGGATCACCGATACAATGGATTGATAGGAGTCACTATGGGCTGTCTACCACTCTAGGACACTTTAACAGTGGCAGCATGTGTAAGACGCAGATATCCTCAATGCACCACATGATCTGTTGACTGCCTCTGTCAAGAACTCTTTGGACCTGGGGATGGTCTGTTCACCACTCTCACGTCCCTTTCCCCTTCTCCATTTGTAAAGGGGGAGGCATAGCCACCTGGCCCTCAGGGGGAGCCACCAGGCCCTCAGGGGGGTGCCACCTGGCTCTTGGGGGGAGTCATCTGTCCCTGGGGGGGAGTCATTTGACCCTTGGGGTGAGCTGTTCAGTCCTTGAGGTGAGCCACTTGGTCCTAGGGTAGAGCTCCTCAGCCCTGGGTTGTGCAATCCGACCCCTGGATAGCAAAAAAATTGCCTAGGGTATACAGAGAATTTTATCTAGGCTATTTTCCTCCACCTTCTCACCCAGTACACTCGTAAGTAACACCTCCAAAGCCCTTCTATTTGCAACTCATAAATTTGTTCTCTCTAGGTTTGCTCCCTTTCCACAGGTAACCTTAACACTGAGTTTTACTCCAGACCTGACCCTGAACCCAGTTCCAGAGACAAAAAAGAAATACAACTTCCAGCTAAGGAAGCAAAGGAGGATGGAGCCTCAGGGTTCAGTCAGCCATCTCCGCTAGACCCACCTGGGAAAACACTTTGCAGTACAGAGGGGAGTAAATATCAGGAAAATAGCTTCTAACAGAACAAGAAGGCAAGCAGCTTTAACCCAGGACCACCAGTAAGG
>NW_006399949.1:1450634-1460005 GCF_000299155.1 Elephantulus edwardii
AAATGATTCTGTGTCAGCCAATTCTTTTTGGTACTGGTCTCTGTGTCCAGGTACTTCTATCTTCTTTTCATTCTTCTTGGATCATTCAATATATTTACCATAGCATCCTTAAGTATCACAGCTTGAGGCTTCAGTTTGTTCCTCAGTTCCTTCAGCTTGAGAAATGCCACATGAATGCTTCTTTTTGATTTTCCGATTGAGTTCTCTGATGGTTTCATTCTTGTTACATTTAATTTGAATACTTTGTCATTGTGAGTTACCCTTTGAAATTTTCTATTCATCTCTTTAACTTCTTCATTTATTCCCTTTGATTTTGCTTCCAGATGTTCTGGTATAATATTCAGAGTCTCTTCTGGCATATATCTTGATATTTTCTTTCTCTTTTGTCTCTGTAATGACCTTTTGTTTTCTTCATGGATGATATACTTCTTTTTTTTTAAATGCTGGTTTATTTAAGAGTTCAAATACATTGCTTTTCACACTAGATCTTTTCCATTTCCTTCACTCCCACCCCCCACCCATCAAACCATGTGACCCTAGAATTAACCTACCTCCACCCCCGCCATCCATGCTCAGCTCTTCTCATTTTCATTCATTAGCATGCAATGCCACAAACCTGTTCTTGAGATAGTTTTTAAATTCAGGTAGGATAGACTCAGGGTCATATTTTGGCTTTTGTGCATTTGGTTTATTTTCTTCAGTTTCAATTTGAACTTTCACAGTAGTAGTTTATTGTCTGCTGCATAGTCATCTCCTGGCCCAATTTCATAGTAGATATTGAGCTTCTTTAATAATTTTTGACACATATGTAATGAATGTTTTTGTAATACATCAGGTGAAGTCCACGTGTATAGTCACCACTTAGAAAAGGTATTTGCAATGACTAAATCACTGATGACACAAAATTCTATAATTCTATCTCTAGTACCATTTCTATCACCAAGTCTGTATTTTTCCACTTCCAGTCCTTCTTCCTTGTTCTCAACTTTTGCATTCTAGTTAGCAATTATCCTTAATTAATCTTGGTGGCATATTTGGCCAATATCAGACTGCAAATATTGGGTCACAGTGTTTTGAGGCATGAGAAACTGCAGTGCCCAGAAACATGTATGGCATTGAAATTGGAAGAGTACTTACAGCTCCAAAATTTTATCTAGGCCAGCTGACACCTCAAATTCAGCTTTGTGAGTAGAGGACTAACTAACCAATGCTTGAATTTCTAACTCACAGAAACTGAACAAGATATGTTACTGGAAGTATTAGATTTGTAGTAATTTGTTAAACATAATAGAAAATAAAGATATGGCTCATATTTGAATGAGAACAAGTCAAGTAGAAACTAAATTTATAACATTTTCCTCCACAATGTTGAAATTATTTTTCTTTTTTTAAAAAAATGTATAGTGGTTTACTTACAAAGTTTGTATAATTTTCTTTTTTGTCATAAAGAAATATTCCTCATTTCAGCAAGCAGGGTTGTGTCATCTGCATAATTCAGATTGTTGATGAGCCTTTCTCTCATCTGATGCCACATTCATCTTTATAAAATCCAGCTTCTCAAATGATGTGCACAGCATAGAGCTTGTATAGGCATGTAAAAAGGATACAACTCTGACGTACATCTTTCTTGAATTTTTCTACTATCCACTGACATAGTTGAGTGCTTGACAATTCATAAGAACATTAAACCTGCTATTTGATTTGATGTTGTTCAATGTATAGCAAGTGGTCATAGAAGCTGTTGTTGCTAGATCGAGTTGGTTCTGACACTCAATCTTATGTACAGCAGAAGTAAATACTTCCTGACCCTGCACCATCCTTACAATCATTATCTATTGTTGCAACCACTCTATCAATCCATCCCATTGAGTGTTTTCTCTGATCTCTACGTTACTCACATAATGTCCCTTTTCAATAATTGATCCTTCCTAAATATTTATTGACCTATATATTTAATAAGTGTCTTAGTAAAGTAAATACACACATAAACACACATATTTAATAACTTGCTATACATCAGAGATCTAGACATGACCAAGTTGACAGGACAAGAATCAATCAATACCTTTGAGTTGTGGTACTGGAGAAGAATATTGAACCTATCATGGACTGCAAAGAGAACACACAGGGATTTACTGGAGAGGGTAAAATATGTTTCTTCTTGGAGGCAAGGGTTTTGAAGCTCTGTCTCACATACCTGGGGCAAATAGCCAGGAGATATGTCATTCGACCAGTCATTGAAGAAGAACATCATGCTTGGAAGAGTGTAGGAACAGCTCAGGAGAGGATAACTCCTGCTGAGACGGATTGACATGGTGAGTGGGGTAATGTAGGTAGGTGTGTTGGAGTCAGTGAGACTCGCTTGGATATGGCAGCTTCAGAGCTATTATACACAGGGTCACAATGAGTCACAGCCAACTCGATGGCACATAACAAGTATCTTAGTAATGTATCTATCTATCTATCTATCTATCTATCTATCATCTATCTATCTATCTATCTATCCATCTATCATTTATTATCTATCTATCATCTATCTATCTATCTATCATCTATCTATCTATCTATCTATCAATCATCTATCTATCTATCTATCTATCTATCTATCTATCTATCTATCATCACTTATCTCTAAAGGAGAGGAAATATAGCTATTTGTCATTGTTGTAGAAAAGAGATTGGAGCACAAGGGTATTAATGTGGCTGTAACCTCAGGATTTAAGATCTTGCATCAAACATATGTTACTGATTTAGCAAGAATAATAGTCCAGTACATCCTTACTGAAATTGTGAAGGTTGTTGTTGTTGTTGTTTTTTTAATTGGTTTATAGAAATAGAAAAGAATAATCAAAGATTCACAACAGCCTGATTTATTTCAATATTCCTTGGTTATTAAAAACCAAAAATATATAAACAAACATTTAAAAAACCCTACTGTACGTAATAAAGAGAAAACAATGTTTGGATGTTTGGGTGCTGGCTTCTAAAGTTTCTCAGGAAACCTGAAGGGTATTCGTTAAAGATCTTTTGCCAGCTTTGTGAAGTCTGACATTGCATGACTGTGGCTAAATGCCTTTCAGAACACTCCCCACCTCCCATTTAGAATCACCTCTTCATAAAGACTGAAGCTAAATAGCAAATTGGTTAGGACTTTCCTCTACCTGTTCTGGAAGACAATGCTTAAAACTTCTTCTATTGACCTTAACTTCAATGTGCCTTGCACATTTCAGCTGTGTCTTTGGAACCCTTGTGAATTGCATCTTTGGAACTGTTTTTGTTTATTTTATTTTTAAAAAAAATTCTTTCCCATTTTAACATGAAATTCTTTGGCATAATGAATGTTCAGAATGGAAACCATGGGTTTTTACCCTTAAGACAAAACTTTACTCTGAACCCTCTCCCAACTTTTTTTTTATCTCTAGTTGCATTCACCCTGATTTGAATAGAAATTTTTTACCCCCTACGCAGTCATTGGCAATGATTTCCCCTAGCTACCTCAGATTCTGATATCCAAAACTTTATTTCAAATCGATTCCATGTGGAAGGGAATAGAGTCCTAATGTTGGCAAATGGAAAGAATTTCAGGATACTGATTGAAACGTTTCTTGGGAGACTAACTTTGGGGATTCATCATTTAGGAAAAATTCTATAAACTAAACTAGTAAGAAATAGGAGTGTAATGACAGATACTGAAGTACAATGTTCTCCAAGTTGCAGCTATGACTCTGCCACTTTTCTTGTCTCTGAGAAATGCCTCTACAGAGAGAAACATCAATATGCTGCAAGCAGAACTCTCAGAAATTGCCTTACTCCTGCCCAGTCTTTCTAATTCTGCTCTCTTAAGTATTAATTAGCAAATGAACCAATCCAAAACCACTTAAATGTTGGCTATTTATACACTCACTCCCATTTTGTGAAGAAAAGAGGTAGGTTAAATTACTTAAAAGAAAAGTACAATGGTGCCAACATACTTAGTTGTTTAATTTAAATTTAATAACAAAAAGAAAAGAAAAACTAATTGTCTTTATATATCCCCCTCACCCCACACACTCCATGCTTCATACTTTTGAGGTTGTATGGGATTATTAAAAAGGAAAGAATTCTCTTGGAAAAGCTATTGCTATAATGTGCTGATTGTTACATTAATTTTCTTCCCAGCTCTATTGCTTAGCAGGAATTTTGGACTTTACTCAGGAACTGCTTAGTGAGCTTGTCGGTGGACAGGATTAGTTTTAATCTCTTCTCACAAACCTCTAAGCACTGGGAAAAGTAGAGGTGGAGGAGGAGCAGTGGTAAAATGTTGAAGGCCAGGGTGAGGGGAATAAAGGTTGTTGATGACCTAGTGCCAAAGTTTATGTTGTCTTTGAACTAAATTCGTATAGTGCAGAGAAGAGAGAAAGGGGAGGAGATGGAGGGAGTGGTGGTGAATAAGATTGCTAAACTGGGTTGGGTAGTGGTGATCTCTTCATGATTTCATTGTGCTTGGAGTGCCTCCAAGCTCTGGGGGCAGCACACAAATAAGTGGGGAAGAAAGAGAGGGAGCAAGAATGGTGATTAGAATCCACAAAAAAAAGAACTTTGGAAGAAAAAATAGAGGAATTTTGGGATATAAATGGATTCAGGGGAAGACTATAATCACTTGTTCTGATAGACATTATCCATCATCCAGATGGTGTAGGTGAGGCCACAGGAAGATTTTAGAAGGAAAAAGTCCTGAAATTTTAAATTCTACTCCCACTTCCAAATATGGGAAATCTGCTTCACCTTACATATTTTGAACATATTTTTAGGAGAAGGGACATCATAATTAGGAAGGTAGAGGGTCAGCAAAGGAGAAGAAGACCCCCAGAGAAATAGATTGATCCACTATTTATTACAATGGACTCAAATGTTTTGAGGATGGTGGGGGATAGGACAGGGTTCAGATCTATTGTTCTTAGGTTTACTATAGTCATGATAACAACTCTCTCTTAAGCAAGACTATTGTAGTGAACTTTGCTGGCTTAGTGATAAGGAGTTGTGCTCAAAGGCAGGTGGATCAAGTCCACCAGGTGCTCCATGGGAGAAAGATGGACAGTCTCCTCCTATGTGATCCACTACTACAAATCTGAAGGCTCAGCAATAGGCCATTTCCAACATGATCGTATGCAACAACAATATCAACAACATTAGCAGTAAGGCACTTTCTCTTGTGGTGTAGTTCATGGGAATTGTGCTGTTAACACCAGTTGCCTTTAAGTCAATTCCAACTTAATGGACTGTTAAGCCAACTCAATGTGTGTCAGAGAAAAACTGGACCCCAGAAGATTTTCATGCTTTTTTTTTTCCAGAAGTAGATGCACAAGGTTTTCTTCTGGGGCACCTGACTGGCCTTTAAACTGGTAACATTTAGTTAGAATTGACACCTTGCTGTGTGTTCAATTCTTGAGGACTTGGTCAAAATTTGTAAATTATAGAACTTTGAATTAGTTCTGTCACAACCAATGAAGTGAAACTAGAAAGTCTGGAATAAGACCTGTCATGAAGGAAATTACGAGTGAAATGAGAGACTTGGACAAGATGCACTGAACCTTTCCAGGAGTCTGAACCATGAGATTGGGTTTCTAAAGGACTGTGGATAGCTACACAATCAAACGGGCACATTCAGTACCATCTTTGAGCAGGTTATCAGCCATTCTGACTGTGAAATATCCGATAAGAAACTGAGTTGCTGTGCAACACACACTGCCTATGTTTTAGAAGAGGGAAAATCACTAACAGGACTTTGACCGGTGATTTTTCCCATTATGTTTTCATTCTGGTTCACACAAATTGTGAAAATTTGAGTCTATTCTGATATCACTGTCTTGACCATCAATGAACTAGAACAACGACCACAACAACACCACAAAAAACCCAACCAAAAAGCCCTGGCAAGCTATGATATATTTTTATTTATTTCCTGTATATATCTGATTTTTTATTAAGAGTCAATTCATCAGAAAACTTCATTTCAGAAGTTTAAGAGACTACTTTTTATTTTCTATCCCAAATTGCTGAAAATTAGCATTTTAATTTTGTAGATCTATTAACAATCTGTGTTATGCAGATAACACGACCCTGCTTACTGAAACTGAGGAGGACCTCATGCACTTGCTGCGGAGGGTCAAGGACTGCAGCCTTCAGTATGGACTGAGGCTCAATGTCAAGAAGACAAAGATTCTCACCACTGGACCAATTGGCAGCATCAGGATGGATGGCAAAGAGATTGAGATTGTTCACAGCTTCAGTTTGCTCAGCTCCACAGTCAACACTCTTGGCACCAGCAGTCAGGAAATCAAAAAGCATATTGCAATGGGAAAGTCTGCTGTTAGGGACCTCTTTAAAGTACTCGGGAGCAACGGTGTCTCTCTGGAGACTAAGGTGCACCTGATACAGGCCATGGTCTTTGCAATTGCTTGTTATGCATCAGAGAGTTGGACAATGACTAGGGAGGACAGAAGGAGAGTTGATGCCTTTGAGCTGTGGTGTTGGAGAAGAGTACTAAATGTACCATGGACTGCCAGGAAAACAAACATTCATTTTGGAGAGGATTAAACCAAGCTACTCCTTGGAGGCAAGGATTCTGGGGCTTCGTCTGACGTACTTTGGACATGTTGCCAGGAGGGACGGGTCCTTGGAGAGGGACATCATGCTTGGGAGGGTGGAGGGACGGCAGGAGGGGAAGACCCTCTATGAGATGGATTGATTCGGTGACTGGGGTAATCGGGGTGGGTGTGTCAGAGGCAGTGCGGTTGGCGCAGGATAGAGCAGGCTTTAGGGCTGTTGTGCATAGGGTGGCTATGAGTTGCAAACGACTCGATGGCACATAACAACAACAACATGTGTTCTTTGTGCATTTTATCTTTAAAGTATATTTATTACTGAGAATTCACCATTTGATTGGAGCTATGACTTTAAATTTTGCCAAATCTATTTTTCTTTTGGGGGGTTTATCACTGTTATTTTAAAAAACTATTTTTTATTTTATATTGGCTTGCGTACAAGATTTATATACATAGTATTTTGTTTGTATACATTGTGTTTTACACCCTCCTCTATTCACATTGTGTTTCATACCATCATTCCCATACACAGTGTTTTATAAAATTAATCACCATTGAACTATGCCTACCATTACTCTCTTTTCAAGTTCCCACTTGATCTCTCCTAATTCTTTCACCCCTTCCTCTGCTTACCAGACTGTGTGACCTCAAGATTTCACCCTCTTGACCTCATTTGAGTAACCCCTCAACAATCCCCCTTCCTCTTTGGACTTTTGTACATGTCTTAGTAATAATCCTTCTATCTTTATAATAATGCTCCTATGTAATATTTGTCCTTATGAGACTGAGCTAGTTCATCCAACATAAGCTCTCCAGTCTGTCTCATGTTATATAGTATTTTTCAAAATCATTGCTTCCAAGTGCTGCATAGTATTCCATCATGTGAATGCAGCACAATTGCTTAATACATTTATTTGTTGATGAACATTTGTGTCATTTCTATATTCTTGCTATTGTGTATAACACTGCTATAAACACGGGTGTGCAAATCTCCATTTTTGTCTTAATTCTGTTTTCCTAAGGTTATAGTCCTAGCAGTGGAATATGGTCAATAGATTGAGATTGATAACAGATTTAGTTTGCTTAGCTCCATAATCAGCACTCTTGGTACCAGCAGTCAGGAAATCAAAAGACAAATTGAATTGGGAAAGTCTGATTTAAGGGGCCTCTTCAGAGTCCTAAAGAGCAACGATGTCATTCTGGAGACTAATGTGTGCCTAAGCCAGGCCATGGTCATTACAATTACTTGCCATGCATCAGAAAGCTAGACAATAACTAGGGATGATAGATGGAGAATTCATCATGCCTTTGAGCTGTGGTGCTGGAGAAGAGTATTGAATATACCATGGACTGCTAGGAGAACAAACAGGTTCATTCTAGAGAGGGTGAACCTGGAGTACTCCTTCGAGGCAAGGATTCTGAATCTTCTTGTGACATACTTTAGGCATGTTGCAAGGAGGAATCAGTCCTTGGAGAGGGACATTATGCTTTGGAAGGACAGCACAAGAGAAAATGATCCCCAATGAGATAGATTCAGTGACTGGGATAATGGGGTGCGTGTGTGGAAGACAGTAAAGTTAGCTCTGGATAGAGCAGGTTTCAGAGCTGTTGTAGGGTGGTTATGAGTCGCAAGTGACTCAATTGCACATGACAGACAACAATGAAATTTCTATATTCAGGTTTTTAAGGAAGTGCCAAATTGTCTACCAGAGTGGTTGTACCATTTTACAATCCTATCAACAACAATAAGAGTTCCGATCTCTTCACATTCTCTCCAAAATTTATTGCTTGCTGTCTTATTACATTTTTCTACTGCTATTGATGTCAGATGGTATCTCATTGTGGTTTTGATTTACATCTTTCTTATTGCCAGTTATTTTGAGCATTTCTTCATGTGTCTATTGGCCATTTGGATGTCATCCTCTGTGAAAAGTCTTTCCATGTCTTTTGCTCATTCTGTAATTTTTGTAATTATTTTGTATTTTAAAACATTTTTATATTTGAAAAAATATTTAGTAATTCTGTAAACTTACCTTATAAGACCCTTGTCTAAGATGACATTGCCAAATAGATTTTCCCAGTCAGTATATTTTCTTTTCATCATATGGGTAAAAGTTTTTCTTTCACACATGGACTTAATATTTTTTTTATTAATTTTAATGAAAGTTTACAGATACTTAGGGTTTCCAGTCATTCACTGTTGCACTTTTCTACCTGCCCAGTCTGGGTAACATATGTTTCAAAGAATTTGTCCAGTTCCTCAAGATTTTCTAATTTATTGGAACATGTAGTTTTATTATATTCCAATAGTATATCTTTAATTTCACCTGTTTTTGTAGTGATGCCACCTCCAACATTTCCTATTTGAGTTATTTGTGTCTTGTGTCTTCTCTTTCTTTTCTTTTGTTAAGTTTGCCAATGGTTTGTCAATTATATTGACCCTTTTGAAGAATCAGCTCCTGGTACTGTTCATGGTTTAAATTTTCTGTTTTTCTCTCATTGGTTTCAACTCTTGTCCTTATTTTTATTATTATTTGTTTGAGAAACTTTTTTACTTCATTTTTATCTTTTCTGTAACTCAATCTGGAGTCAGAATATCAAAAGGGCTGAACTCGTACAGCATTTCTTAAGCTGAAGGAGCTGAAAAACAAATTCAAGCCACAGGTGGCAATACTTAAGGATACTTTGGGCAGATTATTAAATGATCCAGAAAGTATCAAGAGAAGGTGGAAGGAATACACAGAGTCACTGTATCAGAAGGAATTGGCTGACACAGAAGAATTTCAT
>NW_006399949.1:1461340-1462711 GCF_000299155.1 Elephantulus edwardii
TGCAAGGAGGGACTGGTCCTTGGAGAGGGACATCATGTTTGGCAGAGTGGAGGGGCGATGAAAGAGAGGAAGACTTTTGATGAGATGGATCGATTCTGCGACTAGAGAGGTGGGACTAAGTGCATTTGTAATGGCTAGGTTGGCACAGGATAGAAGAGCATTTAGAGCTCTTGTACATATGGTCACTATGAGTCGCAAGCAACTCGATGGCACATAACAACAACAACAACACTCAAACATATTTTAGCAGGGAGTTATTGATCTTCCAAGTGGGTGATGGGTTATTATTTATTTACTTATTTATTTTACTTCTACATACTTTTAAAAATTATTATTTTATATTGCTTTGCTTACAAATAGTGTATACATGTCCTTGATTCACATTGTGTTTCACAAAATCATAGTGTTTTATAAAATTAATCACCATTGAACCAAGTCTACCATTACCCTGTCTTTTCAGGTGCCCACCTGAACTCTATTTCCTTTACTCCTACTTCCACCTACCAAATTATGCAACCCTTTGATTTCTCCCATGTTCATCTTCACCCCTCTGCCCCCACTCCTTCCCCCTTGTACACCCATACACATTTTACTAGTTATACTTCTATTTTTACAATAATGGTCTTATGCAGTATTTGTCCTTAAGAGACTGAGTTAGTTCACTCACCACAATGCTCTTCAGTCTCTCCCAAGTTATGTAGTATTTTTCAAAATTATTCCTCCTGAGTGCTGTGTAGTAATCCATCATGTGAATATACCACAATTTCTCAATCTATTCAATAGTGGTTAGACATTTGGTCTATTTCCATGTTCTTGAAATTGTGAATAATGCTGCTATGAACGTTGGTGTACACATATCTATTTGTGTCTCAGTTCTAATTTTCTTGGGGTATATTTCTAGTAGTAGAATAGCTGAATAATATGGAATTTATATGTTCAGTTTTTGAGGAAATGCCGAACTGCCTTCTAGAGTGATTGTACCATTTTACAACGTCACTAACAGTGTATGAGAATTCCTATCTCTCCACACCCTCTCCAGTATTTATTACTTGCTATCCTGTTAAACTTTGCCACTGCTACTGAGGTGAGATGGATTGCATTTTCATGCATTTCTGTTAATCCCAGTAATGAGTTGCATGTACCCTCTCTGTCGTGTGATAATTTTTAAATTTCTTCTTTCTTTTTATCTGTGGTATCAAATATTTCTTTTCTATTTTGCAGTTTTTTCCAGTAGCTGTTCAAATAACTCCCCTTCAATTTATATCATCTGGTTCCCTGTCTCTAGGGTGTTACTTTTATTTATAATTTCTATGCTTTCTTCTTTATTTGTGCTTTCTCCCATCATTAATTATGTGACTCCATATCAATATA
>NW_006399949.1:1463484-1469920 GCF_000299155.1 Elephantulus edwardii
TACAGAGGTAACTTGTGGTTGCTGTGAAGCTGAACACTGTGACACTGATGTGTCAAATGAAATAATGGTTACCCATGGTGGACAGTGTTTGGTGGAGCTCCCCAATTAAAACAAGCTTGGAAGCAAGAGTGGCATCCACTTCCTAAACAACATGCCTCCAGAAACTCTATGAACTTTGATAAATGTCAATAGGTGTAGAGGGGCGCCCAGCCTTTTGTTCATAGGGTCTCTATGAATTGTGCTTGATTCGAAGGTAATCAACTTTAGACTTCTTTATATTTTTAATACTAAAATTTCTAATTTAAGAATTCTAATTTAAACCAAAAGTTTATCTTAATTCTTATATCCTAAACTTAAGTTGTGAAAAATGAAATAAAACATGCGAACAACACCCTTCTGTATATTAATGAGATAAGATGGACTGACTTTCGCAACTTTTAATTAGATAATTACATGGCATTATACCATACTGAGAATGAAAAATAGAAGAAGAATGGGGTTGCATTCATAGGGATAAGGAAACTTCAAGTTCTAACAAGAAGCAAAATGTGAGCAACAAGATATTATTACACATACAAAAAAAGACCTGTTTCTATGACTACTGTACAAATATAAACCCCTCCATCAAATTGAAAGTTTTTTCAAATCTAGCAGCCTGAAATTGACCAAACATGCAATCAATATATATGGTTGAGAACTGATGACTAGAAAGCAAAATTTGGAAACAATGAAGAAGAAATGTAATTTGAAATAATTGATTTGGTGACACAAATGAGGCAGGAAATAGAATGATATAATTTTCATGCCTGATTATTTATTCATTGAAAAGACCTCTTATTTTTTTTTAAACCCACTAATGATAACTTTACACATGGACCTTCACTGATGAACTGCATAGGAATCAGATTGGCTGCATCCATGGAAGGAATCACTGGAGCCACTCAGTATCAGCAGTCAAAACCAGGCCAGGTGTGTACTGTGGGACACACCATCATTATTCACATTCAAGTTCAAGTTGAGGCCAAAGAAAATGAAAACAATTCCCTGAGAGCCAAACTATAATTTTGAGTCTATCTTCTCAGAATTAAAAAAAAAATTAAGAATAATTTAGAAGCATCAAACCCAATGATCTAAGACCAGATGAGTTCTGAGGTGACATCAATGATATTATCCATGAAGAGAAAAAAGATATTATCAAAATCAGTGGAGGAAGGAAAATCCAAAATGGATATTAGAAGAGACTCTGAAATTTGCACTAGAAAATCAAGGAGCCATTGCAAAGGGAAATGATGCTGAAGTAAGAACTGAACAAAAGATTTCAAAGGGAAACTCAAGAAGACAAAGTCTTTTGCTTTTCAAGGAAAGAAGCGAACTGGGGGTGGGGGTGAAGGTTGGGTGGGTGGGGAGAAAAGTGCAACAATGAATGAATGGAATTCCAAAATCTCTGTAGATGTTCATTGGAATTAATAATAATAATATTTAAAATGAAAAAATTGAACCATGAATAAGAAAGGCTGAAAAATAAAGAAAGAAGACAAAGTAAATTATTATAATGGTGCAGAAAATGGGGCTTACAGAATGAGAATGAGAAACATTTCTTAAACTGAAAAAGAGTTGAAAATAAACTCAAGCCTCAAGTTACAATATTGAGTGAGAGATGGTATGGGCAAATGTTGAATGAACAAAGAGAAGAGAATGAACCAATCATCAAAAGAAGATGACAGGAATAAATACATAGAGTAACTGTACCAAAGAGAATTAACTGGCAATGAGAAGGTCTAAGAAATATCATACAAACAAAAGCTAATAGTAAAGAAGGAAAGAGTTGAAGCGATACTGAGCAAATTGACAGAAAAATAAGGCCTCAGGATGTGATCAGACACCAGTGAAGGTGTTTAAACACACACATGCATGCTCACAATTTATTCCAGGCTATTTGGAGAACAGTTGCCTTGATGACTGGATAATATTTGTTCCCATCTCAAGAAAGGTGATCCAACAGAATGTGGAAATTATTGAATAATATCATTGATGTTACATTATTGCAAAATACAGCTGAAGATAATTACAAAACAGCTAGAACAGTTCATAGAGAACTGCCAAATCTTAAAGCATTTTTTTACTAGACACTGTAGCACCAGAGATATTATTGCTGATTTCAGATAGATCTTGGGTGAAAGTAAAGAATATCAGAAGAATGTTTGTTTGTGCTTTATTAACTATACAAAAGCGTTTGACTATATGGATCATAAGTTATGGGTAACATTGACAAGAATGGGAATCACAGAACACTTAATTGTGCTCATGCAAAACCTACACCTAAACCAAAAGGCTATTGTTTGAAGAGAATAAGGGAACATTTACATGGTTTAAAATTAAGAAAGTTATGTGTCAGGGTTGTATCCTCTCTCTAAATCTATTCAATCTGTATGCTGAGCAAATTATTCAAGAAACTGGACTCTATGAAAAAGAATGTAGCATCAGGTTCAGAGGAAGAGAAATGAACAACTTGTGTTATGCAGATGATATATACTTGCTTACTGAAAGTGAAGAGGACTTGAAGCACTTAATACAGAAGATCAAAGGATAGAGTATTCAACATAGATTGCATCTCCACATCAAGAAAATAAAGATTCTCACCACTGATCTATTAGGCAACAACATGATAGATGGAGAAAGGATTGAAATGGTCCACAATTTCATCTTATTTGCATTGACAATCAACATCTTGGCACCTGGAGTCAGAAAATCAGAAGACATATCGCATTGAGAAAGTCTGCAGTCAGAAACCACTCCAAATTATTGAGGAGTACTGATGCCACTTTGAGGACTAAGATGCATCTGATTCAGACCATGATCTTTTCCAATACTTGCTATGTATCTGGGATCTGGACAATGAATAAGAATGACAGAACAAAAGTCAGTGCCTTTGAGATGTAATATTGGAGGAGAATACTGAATTTCCATGGACTACCAAAAGAACAAAAAGATATATCTTGGTGAAGGTGAAGCCAGATGTTTTTTTAGAGAAAAGGAAGACAAAACTTCATTTCACAGACAGGCATGTTGTTAGGAGCAGCTATTCCTTGGCGAGGGACATCATGCTTGAAAAGATAGAAGATCAGTGAACAAAGGGAAGACCTTCAACCAGAAGGATTGACATATTGCTGCAAGGACTCCAGTGTGTCAGAAATTATGAGAATGGCACCAGTTAGGACAAGGGTTTGATCTGTTGTTCATAATGTCATATGGAGTTAAGAGGTAATTAAAAATGGCCTCCCTAGCCATGCAAATAGGGTGTATTAGCCAATTCACAAGCGGATTGATTAATCTCACCAATCCACAAGGGGATTTGACTAGTCTTGTCTTAAATTAAGCAGATTCTGCATCAGAAAAGAGTATCCTCTCTATTGGGTGAAGAACAAGCAAGAGGGTCTACAGGAACAGCAGTTATAACAGCCAAACCAGAGAACCAGAGACTTGACATGAGACAGGACCTTGGGAGGGCCACATCATTGGAACCAGAGCTAAGAGCCTTTGCCCAGGTGTTGGACAACTAGGGGTGGGAGAGCATAATTCACAGGACTGAGAACTTTGTAACACAGGCCTAAAGCTACAAAGCTTGAGGCTGAGGTGCCTGTAAGAAGCACATTCTGAAAGATATCCTGACTTTATTCTGCTAATAACCTGTATCATAAGCTTTTTATTTCCCCAATATGGTTCTGTGTGGTCTGTGAGTTACCACATTGAAATTTGGGGTCCAGTTAAAGAAGTAACAGTTGTGTTGGGCTGAGTAAAAAGAGGTGCGGGAGTGTAGGGAACCTATCTGACCTCATGGGAATTGATTTTGTGTTGCTGATGCTGTTGCCAGGGACAGTTTTCCTTTGTGAAGTTGGCATTGGTCAGACATGGCTATCCTTATGTGGCCCTTGCTCTTTTCATAGGTTGATATGGATTGTACTCGACTCAACAGCACCTAACAAAAACAAAACCAACATGTGCCTTAAATGTAAATCAGAATATAATTTTTTCTTTTATTATTCGATTTTCCCTTTTAAAATCTACTTTCATTGAGTTCACAGTTCATTAATATTTACCTATCTTTTTCCAAATGTTATATGCAAGGTATTACATTTCCTCTTCAATTTAATGTATTGATCTCATAGATTTTACTTTATAGAATTCAATTATTATTAATTTCTAAGCACTATTTTAATCTTAATGACTTCTAAATTTATTTAGTTTTTCACATTCTTAGATATTTTTAAGCACATTCTCCTTTTGGATAATTTTACCTTTAATGATTTATTTCCAATTTTCTTGTTTACATTTTACAAAAAAAATCCTTTTGATATTTTTATAATAAAGGAAATTGAAATGTGGGCATAGTTACTCACACAATCACATACCCGATGCAGAGCTGTCAGAATTGACATGGAAATGTAATGTGACCAACAAACTCAGAGGCCTAGATAGTCACTGAAGAGTTAGGGAGCCAAAAGGACAGGTGAATCAATCAATAAATAGACTATCCCTGATAAAGAGGCAGACTTTGATATTGTGTATACAACTAACTTGGCAGCACAGTGTAAGATAGTTTTGTTGGTGCAGAAGTAAAAGTACCTTAGAACAGGGAACAGAAGCTCTTGTAGCCTAGCCCGTATGGTGTTGCACTGATAATCAAAAGATCAACAGCCTAAGGTAATTGGAATCCACCAAGGGCTCCACAGGAGAAAAGATGAACAATCTTCTTCCACGTGATTTACAGCCTCAGAAAACCAGTGCAGGGTTAACTATGAGTTTGTTCTGACACCTTACCAATGAGTTTGAGTTTCGAAGGTAGAGAGCAGAGATAGAACTATACAATAATATCATAATAAGATAGAGAAAGTAAGATGCTGGGTGGGGAACATACAGGGCCTGTGGACAAACATAAAGAGATTATTATGACTGGTGCTTAGTACTCATGGCCCGAAGAACACTGCCAAAGCATCAAACACCTAGCTGAATCAACTTCTTATGATGTATTTTCCATAACACAACAGCATAAATATGCCTACTCTAGTCCAGTGCTATAAAAGTTATTGATCTTTGGGACACTCTCCACCAAACCTGAATTCATCCCAGGCATACAAACACATTCCAGTCTAAAGCTAGACTCACTCAGGAATAGAAAGGTGAACCATTAATAATTAGAACTTGAAATGTAGGAACTATTAATGTAGTAAATATGACATAGAACTCATGAAGTTAGACATTCTAGGCATTAGTGAACTTAAAATGGACTGACTCAGGCCACTTTAAAACAGACAATCATATGATGTACTATGCTGGGAATGAAAAATTGAGGAAGAATGGTGTGGCATTCATAATAAAAAGGACAATTTCAAGGTCTATTCCTGACTATGATGTTGTGAATGATACTCATACACACAAGGCAAACCTGTTAACATGACTATTGCTCGAATACATGCACCAACAACTAAAGCCAAAGAGGAGGAATTGAGGATATCTACTAACTTTTATAGTCAGTGCAGACAAAGTCACCTCAATAAGTTGTTCCAGGAGGAATATGTCTCATAAAAAGATTGCAACTCTGAGAAAAAGCAATGAGGAGGAATAGCAATCAAAAGAGAAGAGGAAGCACTCCTAAACTATCAAGGAAAAATATATAAAATTTAATGTCCCAAAGACAACAATTATAAAATCTAGAAAAAGGAAAAAAAAATTGCACTAACAAAGCAAGATGTCAGACATAGTCCCTGAGGAAGAACAAATAATAAGTTTGTATGGCAGAGATTTCAAACATTGTTACTAAAAACGCTCAAAGAGACAAATATAAACACACACACAAAAGAGATCTAAGGAACCAGGAAAGAAGCTCAAGATCAAAACAAAAAAATCTAAGAGATAGAAATTATTTAAAACATAAAATATTAAAAATTTGACTAAAACAATAAAAAATGAACAAAATAATGGAAGAACAGTAGTTAAATTGAAATGATACAAGAGATTATTGACCTTGAAAATAGCATCTTTGAAATTATTCAGATGAAAACAAACCAAAATAAATGAACAAAATCTGAGATATCTAGGATAGTCCAATAAGAAAACTAGTTTCTGAATTATGGGTGTTCTAGAAGAAGAAGAGAAGGATGTAGCTCTCAGGGGTTTCTTATATCATAATACTCCCAAACATCATGAAAAAATGGAAATTTTCCCCAATCAAATTCCATGCAGCAAATAATAATGAAGAATATTTACTGAGTCTTATACATAAAATTTTTCAAAATTTTACTAATTTTAATGGACATTTACAGAGATTTTGGGTTTCCATTCATTCATTGTTGCACTTTTTTCTCTACCCTACCCCCCCAGTTCACTCCTCTCTTTGAAAAGCAAAAGATAAACTTCTTAGTTGGTATACAATCCCCCC
>NW_006399949.1:1470845-1474910 GCF_000299155.1 Elephantulus edwardii
CTATGAATGAAGTATGGAATTTAAGAGAAATAGCTCTAAAATAATAAGATAATAAATAATCACAATATTTCATTTTGTACATAGATTTTCTTTTATATATTATTGATGCTTTTATTATTACTGAATGTTTTCTTTCCACTTAGCTTTTAAAAAATAGTTTAACTTACTTTATATTAACTATGGGGAGTATATATTACATATTACATTTGAAACAGTCAGGCTATATATTTGTAGATAACTTTGCTTTTAATACAAGTTTATCCAATGGAGTGTTCATAGATAAGAAATATGGTATCACACAGGGTTTTACATACCTTTGTTATTTACTGATGTTTGCTATGTATGTAAAAACAAGATAATGTGTATTCAAATATTGTTTTCAGTCTCTCTCTCTTTCTCTCTTCTCTTAACTTTCATAGTATATTTGAAGAACTACACATTTGCAGTCTGTAGAGAGTTGTGCATCTAACCCAAAGAGCACAGCAGGAACAGCTTGGGGAAAAAAGAAGGGCCATCTCCTCCTGAGTGATTTACAGCCTCTGAAAAACTGCTGAAGGGTCAGCTATCTATGAGTCAGGCCTGACTCAACAGCAATGAGTGAGCGAGTGGATTTATTAGTAATTTATGTTTCCATTGCTTTTGAATTATTTGACTCATAGCAACCTTCTATCGAGTTTCCAAGGACTATAAGTATTTTTCTGTGAGTAGACTGGCCACCTTTTTCTTGTGGAGCAGCTATAGCATTCAAAGGGGTGACTTGTCAACAGCACAACTTAAAACATGTCACAGTTCGACAATTTCAAATGCAAGTTTTTCTTTTTCCATTGAATTATCTGACAGATGTTATTTCCTTGTTGTTTTGCAGTTAACTTTTAGATCTACAATTCTTTTGAAATTGAATGTTAAGTTGTTGTTGCATACCATCGAGTCAGAACCAACTCATAGCTGACCCTCCAGCAGATTGGCAGAGATTTCTCATTTTTCTCTTTCAGAGAAGTTTGTGGCTTTAAACTTCCAAACTTTGAGCTGATAATGAATCTCTTTATCCTCTAGGCCACCAGAGTTCTTTGAATGTTGGGTATAGTTGAGGCCAATATTCACTTTTTAAAAATTCGTATATTTAATTGAACCATTTTTTTTAACCTTTTAGAGAAAAAGACTCTCCTTCTTTGTTATCAGTATAATTTTCATTCACCAGACTAAATACCTATATATTTGTTGTGTCTTGGATTTAGTGTGGTAAAACTTCAATTTTGCTTCATGTTAATATTTTCCTCATTAAATGATCATTTGATATTTCAATCATATTTTTTTTAAAAAACATCAATTTGTAGAATAACAAAATGCCTATCCTTCTTTCTGGGGAGATTTTGTTACATTTATATTTGTTATTTAAGAATAACAGCAATGTATATTAGGATGCTGCTAACCTTAAAGTTTACACTTTATATTCATCAGTCACTCTGACGAAGAAAGCTTTCTGAGCAATTTTCTCCTATAGAGATTTATAGTCTTTGAAATACAATAGAGGGTCTCCATTAGCCAGACCCAGAAGTGTGTTTCTTTGAGGTTTTTCCATAAATACACCCTAACCTTCCAGTCATTTAGATCTTTCTTATTTTATCTCAATAACAGATCCCAATGAACATATCTTAGTAAGTCATTGATTGTACCATTCTACATATTTTCATTCTCCCTTTTAATAACACCATTAAAATTATTGCTAAATATGCTGAACAATACAAACATAAACAAAGTTCCTCTGGCACATGACTGAAACAGCTTCCTCCAGCCTAATATGATTATTAAAGAAATGACATTGTGGAAATGTCCATGAAATTAGTTATGAACCTATCTGTATAAATATCCATGTTGTCCTTATTTCTCCAATTTGTCTTAAGTAGAATGTGAACTATATTTAAAGTTGCTTATTACAGGTATACAATTTCCTTGCAGAATCGCATAGTTAGAGCTTTTAAATAACTCACATTGAACAGTGTGGAACAAACAGAAGCAATATTAGTTGCTTTGAAAGGAGTCTGTATGTAGTCTATTAAGATTAGCCACATTCCTTTACTATGATTTATCGAATGTATTCTTTATCTTGTATTTGTCTTTGGGCTTGCCTTTGTTCACTTCAACTTAATTTACCTTTACTTCTGTTTAGAACAACCGTGCTTAATTTTTTTCTTTCTGTTTTCCTCAAGTTTGGCCTGAGTTTTTGTTTCTAGATAAAGCACCTACTTGCTCAACAGTTTCCTCTACTCTCGATTCAAAGTTTATCTCATTATTATTTCTTTTTAATAAAACTTTTTTTATTTTAGTTTGCTTACAAAGTTTCTATATACTGTGTTTCACACTATTCTTCATTAAAATTGTATTTCATACAATCATTCACATGCATTATTTTATAAAATTAATTACCATTGGACTATGCCCATCATTACCCTGCCTTTTCAGGTTCCTACTGCATCTTTCCCATTTCCTTTACCCCCTCCCTCCACCCACCAAATTGTGCAATCCTGTGATTTCACCCTCGCCCATCCTTACCCCTCATCTCCCAGCCCCACCCCCTGCTGGGTGCCCACACATGTTTTACTAGTTATCCTTCTATTTTTACAATAATGGTCTTAGGCAGTAAGTATTTATCCTTATAAGACTGAGTTACTTCACATACTCTCTCTCCAGTTTATAATGCTCTCCAGTTTCTCTCAAGTTACATAGTATTTTTCAAAATTATTGCTCCTGAGTGCTATATAGTGTTCCATTGTGTGATTATACCACAATTTCTTAATCCATTCAGTTGCAGTTGGACATTTGAGCTGTTTCTATGTTCTTGTGTTGGTGAATAATGCAGCTATGAACGTTAGTGTACAAATATCTATTTGTGTCTCAATTTCCTTGGAGTATATTCCTAGTGGTGAAATACAGAGTTTCTGTGTTCAACATTCTTAGGAAACACCAAACCGTCTTTGTACCATTTTATAATCCCATCACAGTGTGTGAGAATTTCCACCTCTTCACATTCTCTCCAATGTTTATTGCTTGCTGCCCTGCTAAACTTTGCCATTGCTACAGGGGTGAGATGATATTTCATTGTGGTTTTTATTTGCGCCTCTCTTATTGCCAGTGGTTTAGAGCATTCTTCATGTATCTGTTGGCCATCCAAATGGCTTCCTCTGTGAAAAGTCTTTCTGTGTCTTTTGCCCATTTTGTAATTGGGTTATCAGTCTTTTTCCTTCTGGAGGCATAGTAGTATTCTGCAAACTTTTGTTATGAAACCCTTGTCTAAGATGGTATTGACAAATGTTTGTTCCCAGTCAGTAGGCTTTCTTTACACCCTATTGGAATAAGGTTTTTTTATGTTGTTGTTGTTGTTGTTATGTGCCATCGAGGCACTTGTGACTCATAACACTCCTATATGCATACAACATCTCTGAACCCTGCTCTATCCTGAGCGAATCTTTTTGTCTCTGACACACCTATCTCCATTACCCAAGTCACTGAATCAATCTATTTGAAGGTTGTCTTCTCTTGTGCTGTCCCTCCACCCTTCCAAGCATGCTGTCCCTCACCAAGGACTGATCCTTGCAACAAGCCAAAAATATCAGACAAAACTTCAGAATCCTTGCCTCCAAGGAGCAGCCTGACACAACAGTTTAATCTTTGGGAAGCCAGATTCATCAATTTTATCCTTTCCAGATAGTGCCTTTCTGGCATTATATATTAGCCTCTTTACAGCATAGATTAGATCTTCGAAGCTTGGTGTCATTTGTATCTTATGAACTTTATGGTTTTGGGCTTTACTCCCAGATCTCTGAACCACCTTGAGTTGAATTTTGTGTGTAGTGTGAGATGTGGATCCTGTTTCAGCTTTTGGCAGGCAACTGCCCAGCACCGTTTGTAAAAAGGTTGTCATATCCCCAATATCCTCATAGTGTTTCCTTTTATTCTGTCTCTGCAATTTGTAAAACTCAGTATCTAAGAAGTTAGTGGGCATATTAAATATAGCTTTTAAAATACTTAGTAAAATTAGCTATGTTTACAATTATTTTAAATATAATA
>NW_006399949.1:1475490-1484133 GCF_000299155.1 Elephantulus edwardii
ACATCATGGAAATCAGTCTTAGGGAATACATCTGATCACCCCGTCCCCCTACTCCTGATTATTTCTTTTAAAATGTATCTCCTAAATAAAGTTCCTTCTAAATTGAGATGGTTTTATGAAAGAGAACAACTAGTTACCACAGAGATCCACTTAATTTGAAGACATCCAGTAGCGTTAACGGCCACTGATAGTTAATCAGATGAGCCACAAAGCGCATGTGCTTCATCAACTCTTACTAGATCTGACTCTCTGGCAAAGAGTCAAATGCTCAAGCAAAAATATTGTTTTTTTAAAAATATCTTGTTTTTTTAGCCAAGTGTACTTTTTTGTTTGTTGTTTTAATAGCCTGTTACCTGGGCAGCATTTATCATTTAGAGCCAATCTTTACAGAAATCCAGGTTCTAAAATGAAATGCAGATACCCAGTCTGGTCCATCAGCTTATCATTTGCTCTCTAGTGATGATCACATCATAGCAACCCTCTCTCTGGTTTCTGAGGCTGCAAATCTTTATGAGAGGAGACTAATTATATTTTTTCTTTATAGCAGCTAGAGGATTGCAACTGCCAACTTTTTGTTTAAAATTCTCATACACTATGCACTAGTGGTAGGAACCTGTGCTGCAGTCCTGAAGGTACATGGTTTGAATTCGCCAGCTGCTCTGTGGAAGAAGTGTGGGCAATCTCCTCCCTTGTGTTCACTCCCTCTGAAAAACCCATCTGAGGGTCGGCTATGGGTCAATTTGGACACCATGGTATGCAACAACAACAAAGACATGCCACCAAAGCTTCTTCCAACTTCATTAACTATTGATTTTTTTTTCTCCTGTCTCATTGTTAATACGACATAGAAAATGTTTGGGTTCTTTTTTTAAATTTATTTAATTATAAAGTTTTATTTTGAGTGTTTAATGAACATTTACAGAGAAATTAGATTTTCATTAACTCGTTTTTGTACATTTTACTCCCTCTCCCTCCCATATCCCTCCCCCAGTTCTACATAGCACCACTGTTATAAAATAGGCCTGACATAGGGGATTGGGAGGTGAATCAGCTAAGAATGGTTAAATAATGACCATTGCATTGGAACAGATGAAGGAAAAAACTTTCTAAAAGGAAGATATGATTAGGCATTTTATGTACAATAGCCCAGAATAGGAAAGGTTTTTAAAACTTACTCTTGAGAAAGTCTTTAAAGCTTAAGCTTGAAAAGGTTTATTCACATACAGCTTTATTATTTCTCCTACATTCTGTTCAGCTTTCACTACTTGAGTGCTTCCTCCACGGAAATAGTTTGGATCAATGCTCCTTCATGACTACTTGTTTGGGTTTTGGTGGAACTTGAAATCTTAAGTTCATGCAAATTGATTATGAAAAAGTTAAATCCCTTTGCCTTAAGGTCTTAAGTGAGATAAATGAGAATTGCCGGCAATTTTACATTATTTATAATGTTAAAATATGTATGTTTACAATATATTCACATAAATGGTCACACACATGTATAGAAAATGCATTCTCTTGGATGCAAGAGCTGATGAATGAACAAGGAAAACTCAAAAGGAATTTATGTCTTTGAATTGTGGTATTGGTAAAAATGCTGAATAAGCTTCTTCTGAACATGGACTGCTAAAAAGCCAAAAAGATCAGTCTTGGAAAAATTAAATGTTCTTAAGAAGTGATGGTAATAAGATCTAGAGATGCTTGGTAAAGTAGAGGATTAGAATTCAAGAAGGCTGTCTCATTCTGTTGAACAAAGGATGTCTAATTGTATTAACTGGGCAGCATTTATAAAAACTAAATTATCTTAATTGGTATATGAGAGTGTTTCCGTTATAACACTTGGTTCTTAAAATAGAGTGCTTATTTGACAAATATATTAATTTGGTTTGGATGCGGGTTTTGTTAAATATTTCTATGAGATGTCCAAAGTCCTAAAGAGATTGTACCGATTGTAGCTATATTTATTAAAGAATATTATTTTCAAAATGCTATTTAAATGTCTTGTCCTTTCTCCTGCCTTCTTTTTCGTGCAGCCTTTGGGGGTCCTCTGCTTTTTACCTGTGTGGGCAGGCGTTTTTAGCTCTGCTGAGGTATCTTGTCCTTGCACCTGCAAACTGTGGCTGATTCTGAGAAGAATAGGAATCCCAGAACACTTGATAGTGCTAATGTGAAACCTATACTTGAACCAAGAGGTAGTCGTCAGAACAGAGCCAGGAAACACTGCATGGCTCAAAATTGGGAAGGGTGTACGCCAGGGATGTGTCCTGCCTCCATACCTTTTCAACCTGTATGCAGAACAGATCATATGGGAGGCTGGGCTCTATGAGGAGAAATGCGGCATCAGGATTGGTGGAAGATCTATCAACAATCTGAGTTATGCAGATGACACAACCCTGCTTGCTGAAACTGAGGAGGACCTGAAGCACTTGCTGCTGAGGGTCAAGGACTGCAGCCTCCAACATCGATTGAGGTTCAACGTCAAGAAGACAAAGATTCTCAACACTGGGCCAATTGGCAGCATCAGGATGGATGGTGAAGAGACCGAGATTGTCCACAGCTTTAGTCGGCTTGGCTCCACAATCAACACTCTTAGCACCAGCAACCAAAAAATTAAAAGATGTATTGCGATGGGAAAGTCTGTTGTTAGGGACCTCTCTAAAGTACTGAAAAGCACCAGTGTGTCTCTGGAGATTAAGATGCATCTGGTACAGGCCATGGTCTTTGTAATCACTTGTTATGTGTCAAAGAGCTGGACAATGACCAGGGTGGATAGAAGGAGAATTGATGCTTTTGAGCTTTGGTGTTGGAGAAAAGTGTTGAGGGTACCATGGACTGCTAAGAAAACAAACAGACTCACCCTGGAGAGGGTTAAACCTGGCTGCTCCTTGGAGGCAAGGATTCTGAGGCTTCTTCTGACATACTTTGGTCATGTTGTAAGGAAAGACCAGTCCTTGGAGACGGACATCATGCTTGGGAGGGTGGAGGGCAGGCACAGGAGGCGAAGGCCCTCTGGAAGGTGGATTGATTCGGTGGCTGGGGCGATCGGGATGAGTGTGTTGGAGACAATGAGATTAGCACAGGACAGAGCATAGTTTAGAGCTGTTGTACATAGGGTGGCTATAAGTTGCAAGCAACTCGACAGCACATTTCAACAAAAACAACAACATTTAAATGTACCCTTTTAGTCATTTTTAATATTCCCTAACTCTTCTGTCTTGCCCCATCCCCTTCTCTCTTTATCTTTCATTTGACTAGAAAATAAGAAATTCCAGTAGGATAAAATAAAGTTTAACAGTATTGATCTGTTCAGACCTGTACTGAAATGAATAGTGTAAGGATCCAAGGTGGGGGAAAAGAGAGACACATTCTACCTCCAATCGTAACAAAATATTTAGGTCTCTTGTCAATGGGCAGTTAAATCCGAGTCTGAATGAAAACATTAAGCATCATACCCACTGAACCTTTAAAAAGTCCTTGTGTATTGGTTTTTAACTCAGTTGCCAGACCTGGCTGGGACATTCCTCATCTCCCACCACTGAGATTCTCTAAATGTTTGTCAGCCTGTTGCAGAACTTGCTGAATAGGTCAGCATTACCTCATTCTCAGAAAAAAAAAGGTGGCAGAACAAGCTGGTTGTCTGTCCCCTCTGTTTATTGTTTATTATTTATTTTAGGCAAGTGTGAGTCCTTGTTTTGAGATGCAGCACTAGTGGTTACTAGAGCACAGAATAATAGCCTAAAGGAGGTGAAGGGGCATAAAGGGAAGGGATTGGCAGCCAGTCCTTTCTTGGGAAAGCTTGAGGAGATGCCGTGTGGGGGACTGGGGGGGGGGGAAACATGAGTTTAAAGAAATTCCAAGTGTGCCTCTGGGATCCTTTAACGGATGCAGAATACTGACTAGTTGAGCAAATTAAGTCCTTTCAGGGGCGTCCAGATAAATGATTGGTTTGCATTCATGCAGAAAATACCATTATTTCTGGCTCTTCATAGTGTAATTTAGAGAAGAAAGATGGCAATTCCTTCTCTGTAACCTTGAATATACAAAGGAGATAAGAAGTGTGCAGAAACTGAAAGAGAAGAATTGCTGAAATTGTCTTTTCTTTCTCCCCCCCCTTTTTTAAAGGTACATCTGATGAGGACAGTATTGTAAAAATATTAAATATACGGAATGCTTAAAGAAATATGTTTTTACTCACTGTAGAAAACCATCTATCGTACACTGCAACGGATGTGGTAAAGAGGAGAATAAAATCTATCTACTATTGAGATCTCTAGTGGCTTAGTATGTTATATCCTAGGTTACTAACCCATGGATCAGAAGTTCAAATCTACTCTATGGGAAATTAGTGGAAAATTACCCTGAGTCATAACTGGCTTGATAACAGGTGACTATTTTGGGGTGGTAGTGTTGGGAGGGGTGTTGAGAAGCTTCAGTCTCTCTCAGGTGCAAGGTGACAGTTCTGGTCCATCATAAGCAACTGTGTTAGCTGGTAAATAGATTCAGTTAGTGTCAGTGTTCAAATACAATTTCAATGAAGCAACTTTTGCACATTTTATTTTGTGCACTACACTCACTCTTTCCTGGCTTCTCCATATCATTCTTACTTCTTTGGATCAATACTGCCTTTTTTTAAATTATTACAGCAATTGCGTGCTACCCACCAGAGAGCTGGACAGTAACTAGGGATGATATAAAGAGAATTTATAACTTTGAGCTATGATGCTGGAGACGGGTGTTGAATATACCATGGATTGCTAGGAGAACAAACAGATTCATCCTAGAGAGGGTGAAACCAGACTCCTCCTTGGAGGCAAGGATCCTGAAGCTTGGTATGACATACTTTGGGCATGTTGCAAGAAGGGACCAGTCCTTGGAGATGGATATCATATTTGGGAGGATCGGGGGACAGCACAAGAGAAGAAGACCCTCGATGAGATGGATTGATTCAGTGACTGGGGTAATAGGAGTAGATGTGTTGAAGACAGTGAGGTTGGCACAGGATAGAGCAGGGTTTAGGGTTCTTATACATAGCACTGCTATGAGTCGCAAGCGACTCAGCGGCACACAACAACAACAACAACAACAACAATTAGTTTAATTATAAAATTCTAATATATTGTTTTTGACACCACATCTTCCAATTTCCTTCACCCTGCACCCAACAAATTTTACAGCCCAATGATTAATCTTCACTCCTCCCACATCTTCATTCCTCTGCTTCCCCCCACCCTATGGATCCTCACACTCATTCTATAATAATGGTTTTATGCAATATTTGTCCTTGGAGGACTGAGTTAGTTTACTCAGCATAATGCTCTCCGGTCCCTCGCATGTTAGGTAATAATTCACAAAATCATTGCTCCTGTGTGTTATGTCATATTCCATTGTATGAATATAACATAATTTCTCAATCCATTCCATTGTGGTTGGAAAAGGTGCCTCTGAAGTGTTCCCTGGAGGAAAAATGGCAAAGCCTCATCTCTCAAATTTTTGACATGTTGCTAGAAGAGGCTGTTCCTTGGAAAGGAACATCACGCTTGCAAGGGTGGAGTTTCAGTGAAAGTGGAAGACACTCAAGATAGATTGACATGATGAATGCGGCAATGTACTCAAATGTACAGAGATGATGAGGAAGTCACAAGAAATGACAGAATTCAGATCTGTCATTCATAGGGTCACTATGAGCTGTACTTGAATTGAGAGCACATTGTTGTTGTTGTTATGCGCCATTGAGTCACTTGCGACTCATAGCGACAGTATGTACAACATCCCTAAACTCCGCTCTGTCCTGTGCCAATCGCACTCTCTGACACTCCCATCCCAATTACCCCAGTCACTGAATCAATCCACCTCAGAGAAGGCCTTCCCCATCTGCGCTGTCCCTCCACCCTCCCAAGCATTATGTCCTTCTCCAAGGACTGATCTCTCCTTACAACATGTCCAAAGCATGTTAGAGCCTCAGAATCCTTGCCTTCAAGGAGCCACGTGGTTTAACCTGTTCCAGGACGAATCTGTTTGTTTCCCGGCAGTCCATGGTACTCTCAATACTCTTTTCCAGCACCAGAGCTCAAAGGCATCAATTCCCCTTCTATCCTTCTTGGTCATTGTCCAATTCTCTGATGCATAACAAGTGATAGCAAAGACCATGACCTGTATCAGATGCACCTTAGTCTCCAGAAAGACACCATTGCTCTTCAGTATTTTGGAGAGGTCCCTAACAGCAGACTTTCCCATGGCAATACACCCTTTAATTTCCTGGCTACTGGTGTCAAGAGTGTTGACTGTGGAGCCAAGCAGACTAAAGCTGTGAACAATCTCAATCTCTTCACCATCCAGCCTGATGCTGCCAATTGGCCCAGTGGTGAGAATCTTTGTCTCCTTGACATTGAGCCTCAATCGATATTGGAGGCTGCAGTCCTTGACACTCTGCAGCAAGCGCTTTAGGTCCTCCTCAGTTTCAGCAAGCAGGGTTGTGTCATCTGCATAATGCAGATTGTTGATAGATCTTCCACCAATCTTGACCCCACATTTCTCCTCATAGAGCCCAGCCTCTCGGATAATCTGTTCTGCATACAGGTTGAAAAGGTATGGAGATAGGACACATCCCTAGCATATGCCCTTCCCAATTTTAAACCATGCAGTGTTCCCCTGCTCTGTTCTGATGATTGCCTCCTGGTCTAAGTATAGGTTTCACATTAGAATGATCAAGTGTTCTGGGATTCCCATTCTTCTCAGAGTCGGCCACAGTTTGTTATGATCCACACAGTCAAACACTATAACAGATATAATCTCAAGGATTCCACTGGTCACCATCAGACCAGAACGTCCAGTCATGTGTTTGAGTTTCATTCTGCATTTTTCTTCTACTCCATCTAGGAACTTCTAATTTGAACCTGGTAAGGGTAGTTGGTAGTGGTAAACAAGTACCATCTGCTTATTCTGGTCTCATGCTAATGAAGGCATTCATATGATAGTTCTTGTGGGCCATTAGTCCTTTGAATGAATTATACCTTGGAGATTTTAATTTTCTTCTCTATTTGGTCTGGATGGGGAGATACCAAGAGTTGTTTAGAGTATTACTACAAACAATACTCCTCCTTGTCTTTCTGGACAATATAATGCCAATTGTCCAATATTGCTTTCCTTCCCCCACCCATGAGGCAAATGTCTTAAGTTCCCAACCCAAGACATTCTTCAAAGTGTATAATTATCGACTTTGCCCTGTACTGTCTACTATACATGGATGTGTGTGTATGTCAGAAATTATAAGGATGACACAGGTAGGAGAGGGTTTATGTTCATTAATCACAAGTTTGCTATGAGTTGTACTCAACAGTAATCAACAACAATATATGAGTACAACTCATAACCCTATAACTGATGAACATAAACCCTCTTCACCCTGTGCCATCCTTATAATTTCTGACTTCCTTAGGTTCATTGTTTCAGTCACTGTGTCAGCTCACCTGGTTAAGGGACGTTTTTCACTGGTTGCACCTTTCCAACCTCTCCAAGGGTTGTTGTTGTTGATTGCTGATGAATTGAGGTCTACTCATAGTGACTATATGAGCAAAAGATCTAATGCCTTTCCATAGCTATTTCTGTTTCTTCTCATTCACAGAGTTTCCAGAAGCATGTGGTTTAGGAAATGGATGCCACTCCTGCTTCCAAACCTGTTTTACAACTGGGAGCTCCACCAAACACTGTCCACATTGGGAAACCATTATAGTATTTGATATCCCCATGGCACAAGGTTCAGTATCACAGCAAATCCAGGTTACCTCATACAGCACATTGACAAGGAGTGAGGTGCAATGTGGAAGAATGATTCTCCAGATAGAAGAGCACTAGTCTCATTTAGCAGTGGTTAAGTGTTGTTGCGTCAAATATGATACAGAGCAAGCTTTGCAAAAACGACCTGAACTCTGTTCTATAATGAACATCATTTCTGTACATTTATAAGAGTTTGTAGAGCTTCCAGAGGCATCTAGTTTAGGAAGTGAATGCCACTCCTGCTTCCCAACATGAATCAATCTGGAAGCTTATCCAAACATCATACATAATGGGATAACCATCATGGTATTTGATGTGACTATGGAACAGTGTTCACCATCACAGCAGCTCATCCAAACATTGTACATAGTGGGGTAACCATTATGGTATTTGACATGACTATGGAGCAGTATTCAGCATCACAGCAATTCCATGTTGTTCAGTACAGCAAATAGACAAATGGTTGTTGTGTCTTTTTCTTTTTTTAATATTTAAAAAAATTATTATTAATTTTAGTAAAATTTTACACAGACTTTGAATTTCCATTCACTCATTGCTGTACTTTTCTCCCCTCCCATCCCTTCCCCCTAGTACACTACCCTCTTGGTAAAGTAAAAGACAAATTCTTTCATTGTTTTACGAACCCTCCCCCAGGTCCACTCCACCATGTAGCCTTCGCTCTAGACTCCTGTCATGACAAAAATACCTAATCACATATCCTTTTAAACAGTTTTCTGTCTCTCCCCAACCCCAAGGTCAGTCCTGTTTTACAATAACAGTATTTGTCCTTTTGTGACTGAGATACTTCACTCAGCATAATGTCCTCCAGAGTCACCCATTTTGAATAATATTGCATAAACTCCCTGTTTTTCA
>NW_006399949.1:1485158-1486360 GCF_000299155.1 Elephantulus edwardii
CATCAACAATCTGTGTTATGCAGATGACACAACCCTGCTTGCTGAAACTGAGGAGGACCTGAAGCACTTGCTGTGGAAGGTCAGGGACTGCAGTCTTCAGTATGGATTGAGACTCAATATCAAGAAAACAAGAGTTCTCACCACTGCACCGATTGGCAACATCATAATGGATGATGAAGAGATTGAGATTGTTTACAGTTTTGGTTTGCTTGGATCCACAGTCAACACTTTGGCACCAGCAGCCAGAAAATTAAAAGATGTATTGTGATGGGAAAGTCTGTGGTTAGAGACCTCTCTAAAGTGCTAAAGTGCAAAGATGTCAGTCTGGAGAATAAGGTATGCCTGATACATGCCATTGTCTTTGCAATCACTTGCTATGTGTCAGAGAGCTGGACAATGACTAGGGTTGATAGAAGGAAAATTATGCCTTTGAGCTGTGGTGTTGGAGAAGAGTATTAAACATATCATGGACTGCTAAGAAAACAAACGGGTTTGTCCTGAAGAGGGTGAAGCTGGGCTGCTCCTTGGAGGCAAGGATTCTGGAGCTTCCGCTGACATACTTTGAACAGGTTGCAAGGAGGGACCAGTCCTTAGAGAGGGACGTCATGCTTGGGAGGGTGGAGGGACAGCGAAAGAGAGGAAGACCCTCTATCAGTGACTGGAGTAATGGGGGTAGGTGTGTCAGAAATGGTGAGATTGGCACAGGATATGGCAGAGTTTAGGGCTGTTGTACATAGGGTTGCTATGAGTCACCAGGACTCGATAGTATATAACAACAAGCCATTTATATAATCCAGGGGTTGTGTACTTCATTGCATGGTTTGCAATGAGGGATTTACCACCTGATTCTCCAAAGAAAAGTGTAGTTACAAATGGGAGTATCATCCTAGAATTATAAACCTAGAGATTTATCTCTTTAAATTGCTGTGTGTTTAGACAAACTATAAGTCTTCACAGGGGCATGCAGAAAGCTTTGTTCTGGAGCTCTTAGACTTTAGAAGCAAGGAAAGGAGCAGGAATTGGAAGTGATTGTAGCTATTTGGGCTATTTAAAGGACTGTTTCATCTCAGCACAAACCCCCAAGTGCTATGTGCAACCTATGAAGTTTTTACTAGTCAATAAAATAAATAATTCTTTTATTTCTGGATGATATTGTTGCCTGGTGGTAAGGAATTGTGTTGTCAACCCAAAGGTTGTTGTTG
>NW_006399949.1:1486460-1493772 GCF_000299155.1 Elephantulus edwardii
CTCTTTGGGGTATATTCCCAGTAGTGGAATTGCTGGGTCAAATGGTATCTCTATTTGTAACTTTTTGAGAAAGTTCCATACTGCCTTCCACAGTGGTTGCACCGGTTTCTATGTCCTTTTAAAATTTTTTTTTATTAAATTTTATTAATTTTAATGAACAGTTACAGAGATTTTGGGTTCCATTCATTCATTGTTGCACTATTTTCTCTTCCCTCCCCCCCAGTTCGTTCCTCTTTTTGTTTCTCCCCTTGAAAGTCTGTTTTAATTGTCCCATTGCCACAGTGCTTGTCAAAACCAGTTCTGATTAATCTCCTTTGTCAGTGTGTCCTTTGCCATTCCCTATCATTCCTCCCTGAGAGAGACTTCAACCTGATTAATAAGAAAAAGAGAACAGCGTATTCTCTTAGCTACTTTCTGCTGAAAAGGGACGCTGTAGGTTTCAGGGTGAAGATCTTCTCTCACTACTCTAAAGGGTGTCTTTTAAAGAATATTAATTCTAAAATTAACAAACAGGCTCTTGGGCGCTACAGAATTTTAAAGCCATATCCTCGAGCAGGCTTCTACCCGTAGCCTAAGGCACAAGGGCCACCCACTTTTGATAGGGGGAAAAGAACAGTAACACACAAGAAGCATGACCCCAGAAACTTCCTTTATGTGACTGCCATCCAGACAAGGCTGCCATCAAGAAGTTAGCTAACCTTTCTTAAAAGTATATTCAAAGGATGTGAGATGAAGCTTTGTCATCTTTGCCTTAAAGTGGCATCCACTTCTGTAAATAGCTTGTCTCCAGAAATCCTATGAAACTGGAGAAAGGATGAAAATCATGCTCGCAAGTGTAGAGGACTTTTGTTCATAGGGTCTCAATGAATCACTCGATGGCACATAACAACAATTTGTGTGTGTGTGTTCGCGCACGCGTGTGTGTGTACATGTGTGTATTTTGTTATTTACTATTGAGTTAGAACCAATCAATAGCTGACCCTCCAGTAGGTTTTCAGAGGCAGTTAATCACACAGGAGAAGATTATCCAACTTTCTCCCATGAGAAGCTGGTGGCCCTGAATGTTGTGCCTTCAGGACTGCAGTGCAGTTTCTTGCTGTTAGGCCACCAGAAGGGGAGATGATAGATAAATAGCTAGTTACACACACACACACACACACACACACACACACACACACACACACCCCACTACTTTGAGCATATTTTGTTAAGAGGGACACAGCTTAGGAAAAAAAAACAAAACAGGCTGGGAAAGGTGGAGAGTCAGTGAAAGAGAAGACAATCAACAAGATGACTGACACAATGCTCTTTTTTTTTTTTTAAATGTTTTTTATTAATGATTTTTTAATGCAACATATATATTTTTACAGCATATTCTTTCAATTTAATTTTCCCCCATTTATTCATTGTTGCACATTTTCCTCCCTCCTCTGCACTTCATTTTTCTCTTTGAAGGAAAAAAAAATTCTTTCATTGTTATACAATGACACAATGTTCTTTTAAAAGTCATTAAATTTTTTAAAAATTTAAGCTTATAGAAATCATAAACATTTTATATTGGTTTGCATACAAAGTTTACATATATTTCTCACTGTCCTTCACTTAGATTATGTTTCATACAGTCACTCCTGTTCATTATGTATTATAAAACTTTATAAAACTACTACCCTGTCTTTACAGATCCAAAGGAGGAAGGGCTGGGAGCAGAGGGGCTGTGAAAGTGCAGGGGGGATATTATACAGTCTCACAATTTGTTGTGTGGATGGGAGGGTAAAGAGAAGGGAAAAGATCTGGTGGAGATACAATGATATTTAAAAATGCTGTTGAGCATATCAGACATAATGAAGATGGCATAGACTATTTTATGGTTCAGATCTGATTTTCATAGAATATGAGTTCTGTTTAACTCAATGTCACCTTTTGACCACAACATATATAATTATTGCTGTCAAGTTGGAACAGATTCATAACTTATCCTCCAATGGATTTTCTGAGGCTATATGTCCATCTTTTTTTCTGTAGAGCAGATGGTGGATTTGAATCACATTTCATGAATGTGTATATTCATGCATGTTCTTCCACTCACTATCCTACAGTTGTTCAGTTTGCATGTCTATTCATGTAGCCACTTGTAAATTACTGTTTGTTATTACTGTTATTGCCATAGGTATATGCAATAGTATATGCCATTGTTCCTTCTACTGTTTTCACTTCTTAGTATCTTCCTTTGCCTTAATCATGTTGTGCTGACTTCTTCTTGATTATCCTTTCACTTAAGTTAATAAATGTTTACTCTCTAGTGATTTTGCTTCCTTTCCCCTCTTATCTACACTAATATTTTTTAAAAGGTTTATTCTATGTCCTTTTGTAAACGACTTATTTCACTTTAAAATAATATCCTCCAGGTTTGTTCATGCACCAATAACTAGAGCCAAAGAAGAGGAAATAGGTGATTTACACCAACTTTTGCAGTCATAAATTGTTCAAACACACAACCAGGATGTATTAATAATAATGGGCGATTGGAACATAAAAGTTGGGAACAGGAAAGAAGGATCAGTAGTTGGGAAATATGGGCTTGGTGACAGAAATGAGGCAGCAGGCAGAATGTACATTTTGTACATCTTAAAACTTGTTAATAGAAAACTCTTAGTAGAAAGAAGCTCTACTATTGATGAAAAAAAAGAAAAAAAAAAGATTCTTCCCTAATTGTGTGCATCAGGGAATGTCTATATGTTAAAGGATCCTTTAAGAAATTCTGATTTTATTCTTTCCAGTGTTTTAATCATTTCCTTTACTGAATACATGTTAAATAATCAGGGACTACCAGATAATGTTATTTTGTCAAGTAGCTGTTGAAAAAAATGACTTTCTAAAAAAGTAAGGTTGATTTAATTAATTTCATTAAAGTCCAAGCAATTAAGTGCATAAAATCTGTCTCCTAGGGTAGTGCTGTTTCCACTTTCAAATTAAAAGGGAAAAAATGATCTTTTCGTGAAATAGTATTTATGGTTATAAGAGGAGTTCAGGAAAGATATTCATTGGGAGAAAACTTACTTCTATATATTTACTCAACATTGATGAATGGGACCTTCTAAAGATTAATTGTCTGTGCTCATCAAAAACTTTTTTCAACAAGGTAAAAAGAAAACCTACCAACTGGGAACACACATTTGGCAATACCATCTCAGACAAGAGTCTCATAACAAAAGTGTACAGAATACTCCTGGGCCTCCACAAGAAAAAGACTGAAAACACAATTACAAAATGGGCAAAGACTTTTCACAGAGGGAGAAATTCTGATGGCAAACAGACTCATAAAAAATGCTCAAAATCACTGGCAGTAAAAGAGATGGAAATAAAGATACCATCTTTTTTTTATTAATTTTAATGGATGTTTACAGAGATTTTGGATTTCCGTTCATTCATTGTTGTATTTTTCTCCCTGCCCACCCCTTCTCCCCAGTTCATTCTACTCTTTGAAAAATAAAAGAAAAATTTCTTCGTTGATATACAATTCCTTCCTTCCTCCTCCAAGTATATTCCACTATGCAACCTTCATTCTGGACTCTTGTAATAACCATAATACTCAATCATATATCACTTTTAAACAGTTCTCTCCCTCAGTAGCAGTGACAAAGTTTAGCAGGACAACAAACAATAAATGATGGAGAGGATGCGAAGAGGTGGGAACAGTCACACACTGTTTGTGAGATTGTAAAACAGTACAACTACAATTGTCTGGAAGGCAATTTGGCATTCCCTCAAAAAGTTGAACACAGAAACTTCATATGACCCAGCTATTTCACTACTAGGAATATACTTCAAGAAAATCATACCTTAGACACAAACAGAGATCTGTATACAAATGTTCATAGCAACATGATTCATAATGACAAATTCATGGAAACATCCCAAATATTCAATTACAACTGAATGGGTTGATAAATCGCCGTGCATTCACACAATGAAATGCTATGCAGCACTCAGGAGGAACAATTTCAACAAATACTATATAACAGGGGAGAGACTGGTGAGCATTTATTGAGTGAACTAACTCGGTCTCATGACGATAAGTAGTATATAAGGCCATTATTATAAAGATAGAAGGAAAACTAGTAAAATATGTATGGAGACCCAAAGGGGGGAAGGTTGGGAGAAGACGGGTGAGGATAGGTAGGGGCAAAAGCACAGGGTTACATGGTTTGGCGATGGAGGGAGAGGGTGAAGGGAATGGGAAGGATGCAGGGGGTACCTGGGTAGATTGGATAATGATGGGTAAGGCCCAATGGTGATCGATTTTCTAAAACATTATGCATGAGAATGATCATATGAAACACAATATAAATGAAGGAGAGGGTGAAACATAGTGTATACGAACTTTGTGAGCAAACCAATATAAAAGTAAAAGAAAACAAACAGAAAATGTATTCTTTATGAGGCTGTTGTTTTCTGCCTTCACACCATGTTTAATGCAGGATTTTATGCTTCGGAGCAGACATCCAAGTTTGAATCCTACTTCTGACATACATTTAAGGAAATGTTGCTTCTTTAGAACTCATATGTTTTATGAAAAAAAAATGGAAGTAGTGAATACTTACATGATTTTAGGGCAGATTAATTAAGATAAGGGCCTGACATGATAGAAAGTTACAAAATGTAAGTTGGTTTACTGTTTCTTTTAATCTTATTTCATTCCAAATATGGGGCAAAAGGCACTGCTTTTTATACTTAAATATAGATATTACCTGTAACTCAAACTTTCTTCTCTGACCACAGTAATCTTGGATGCTGGGAAAAAAATGAGAAGAATCATTATTTCCATGTATGAGCCAAATGTTTCCACATTTGCATAAGCAATTTATCTTAAAGGTAGTCTCAAGTCCACAAGAGAGCAGGGATAAGAATTTCACTCAGTCATACCAACCACTGCCTGGGTGTCATATTCATTCATCCTGTTCAGTTTATATAAACAAGATATGCAACACACTATTGTTGGTATTTGCTGTCAAGTCTGAAATGACTCATAGCTGACCCTTCAGCAGATTTTCAAAGACTGTGACTTGCATTGAAGGTCGTCTTTCACTCGTTGAGTAGCTGGTCAATGTGAATCACTTGCCTTTGGGTTGGCAACACAACTCTTTACCTGTATGTTGTTGTTGTTATTATGTTTGTTGAGTCGCCTGAAACTCATAGCAACCCTATGTACAACAGCCCTAAACCCTGCTCTATCCCGTGCCAATCTTACTGTCTGCCACAACTACCCCCATTACGCCAGTCACTGAATCAGTCCGTCTCATTGAGGGTCTTTCTCTCCTGTGCTGTCCCTCCACCCTCCCCAGCATGACATTTCTCTCCAAAGACTGGTACCTCCTTGCAACATGCCCAAAGTATGTCAGACAAAGCTTCAGAATCCTTGCCTCTAAGGAGCAGCCTGGTTTAACCCTCTCAAAGATGAACCTGTTCATTTTCTTAGTGATCCGTGGTATAATCAATACTCTTCTCCAACACAACAGCTCAAAAGCATCATCTCTTTCTATCCTCCCTAGTCATTGTCCAACTCATTGATGTATAGCAAGTGATGGCAAAGACCATGGCCTGTAGCAGGCACACCTTAGTCTCTCATCTGACATCATTGCTCTTCATACTTTAGAGATGTCTCTAAAAGCAGACTTTCCCATCACAATACGTCTTTTAATTTCCTCGCTGCTGGTGCCAAAAGTGTTGATGGTAGAGCCAAGAAAACTAACGGTGTTAACAATCTCAATCTCTTCAACATCTATCATGATGCTGCCAATCAGCCCAGTGGTGAGAATCTTTGTTTTCTTGTTGCTGAGCTTCAATCCATAATGAAAACTGCAGTCCTTGACCCTCTGCAGCAAGCGCTTCAGGTCCTTCTGAGTTTCAGCAAGCAGGATTGTGTCATCTGCATAACGCAGATTGTTGATGAATCTTCCTCCAATCCTAATGCCACATTTCTCCTCATAGAGCCCTTCTGGAAAATCTGTTCTGCATATAGGTTAAATAGATATGGAGATAGGACACATCCCTGGTGTAGACCCTTTCCAATTTTGAACCATACAGTGTTCTGACGACTGCCTCCTGGTCCAAGTATAGGTTTCATATTAGCATGATCAAGTGTCTGGATTCCCATTCTCCTCAGAGTCAGCCACATTTTGTTATGATCCACACAGTCAAACACCTTTGCATAATCAATGAAACAAAGATAGACATTCCTCTGGTACTCCCTGTTTTCAGCCAAGATCCATCTAACATTAGCTACAACAACTCTAGTAACACGTCCCCTTTTAAAGCCAGCCTGCACTTCTGGCAGTTCTCTGTTGATGTGCTGTTCCAGTCATTTTTGGACAATCTTCAGCAGAATTTTGTTTGCATATTAATGATATGGTTGTTTAATTTTCACACTCTTTTGAATCACGTTTCTTTGAAACGGGAACAAAGATAGACTCTCCCAGTCAGTTGACCAAGTGGTTGTTTTCCAAATTTCTTGGCACAACTTGGTGAGCACTTCTAGGGTAACATCTCTTAGTTGAAAAATGTCAATTGGTATTCCACCAATTCCTGGGGCCTTGGTTTTGGCTAATTCTTCCAAAGCAGGTTGAACTTCCTCTTTCATCAGCACAGGTTCTTGCTCATATTTGTATTACCCATATGGGCAATTATAACTATGTTATAATTGCTGACAGATAACAGACAACATACATTAGGAAATGTTACATTATGAACCATCCTCCCTGGCACAAAAGCCATACAGGCAGCATAAGAAAGTTCCATGAGTACTTCTTCTCTTTACACCATTTTATAAGTTACCCATTTATATGTTCCAGGCTGGGTTTAAATGGGGTCGTGGTGGATATTGTAGCTAATGTTAGATGGATCTTAGCTGAAAGCAAGGATTACCAGCAGCATGTTTATCATTGATTATAC
Source organism: Elephantulus edwardii (assembly GCF_000299155.1). Classification (NCBI taxonomy): domain Eukaryota; kingdom Metazoa; phylum Chordata; class Mammalia; order Macroscelidea; family Macroscelididae; genus Elephantulus; species Elephantulus edwardii. The sequence goes on from NW_006399949.1 coordinate 1,493,409, forward strand.
AAAGGCGTTTGACTGTGTGGATCATAACAAACTGTGGCTGACTCTGATTCTGAGAAGAATGGGAATCCCAGAACACTTGATTGTGTTAATGCGAAACCTATACTTTGCCAGGAGGCAGTTGTCAGAACAGAGCAAGAAGACACTGCATGGTTCAAAATTGGGAAGGGTATACGCCAGGGATGTATCCTGTCTCCATACCTTTTCAATCTTTATGCAAAACAGGTTATCCTGGAGGCTGGGCTTTATGAGGAGAAATGTGGCTTCAGGAATGGAGGAAGAATCATCAACAATCTGTGTTATGCAGATGACACAACCCTGCTTGCTGAAACTGAGGAGGACCTGAAGCACTTGCTGTGGAAGGTCA
>NW_006399949.1:1495663-1507349 GCF_000299155.1 Elephantulus edwardii
GTTGTGTCATCTGCATAACGCAGATTGTTGATAGATCGCCCATCAATCCTAACGCCATGCTTCTCCTCATAGAGCCCAGCCTCTCAGATAATCTGCTCTGCATAAAGGTTGAAAAGGTATGGAGATAGGACACATCCCTGGTGTACCCAAAGGTACAGCTTTCAAATCCACTAGCTGCTTGGTGAGAGTAGATAGGCAATCAACTCCCATGTGATTCGCTATCTCTGAAACCACCCTGGAGGGTCAGCTATGAGCAGACCCCAACTCAGCAGTACACAACAACAATAACAAAAGATGTAAGACAATCTATACAATAAGATTTCATGATTTACAGCTGTTAAGAGTTAAAATCCAAAATATTCTGAACATAGGAGAGTTACAAGAAACTATCCTTATAATAAAACAAAGAAGTCAATTAAAAAGTCTCTTAATTCATATAGGCCAAAATCAGAAGGGTTGTCCTTCTCTTAATTCTGATCCAAAAGTCCACCCTGGAAAGATTTACCTTCACTATTTCATTTACTAATGCCGTAGTCCACCTACCTTCTTCCTTTCCATTCTGTCCTGTGGGCATCCAGGAACATTGAAATATACTTTTGCAAAATGTCCAGCAGGGCAAATTAGTAATGGTTGGTAACAAGGCGTAAATGACAAGAATCCTTCAATAAATGGCTTGCACTTAGGTTTGAGGGACCTCATTTGCCAAAAGGAGAGTTTTGTGGGTGCTAAATTTAGAAGTATATAGAAAACTTGTGGGTTTCCAAATCCCATTTGGCTCCTAGGCCAGACATAACTTTAGGCCTATGTGGGGTGTTTTTTTTCCTCTTTTCTATTTTATTCCCATGGTAGTCTTAGAAGAAGGAGCAAGAATTCCTTTCAAGCAAGAATGTTTATTGCCTGCATGATGTAGACCTCCATTTAGTTAGAAAAACATGTTTTTCAATTAACTTTCCCCTGATAAACAGTGATTTAATTTAAAGGGATAACTTTCGCAAATTGCCATAAACCACATTTTATGCAGGGGGAAACCTCATATTTTGAAAGAAAGGACAATTAGCTGTCAAAAGTTTTAGAATCAGAGGAAAATTTGTGAGCTTGCTCTTTTCATCCCATGCAGTTTTAAGTGGTATACCTGAAACGCAAAATCCTGAATAATTTAACTTGGAGTGACTAAGTGTTATGGCATTCATCCAGTCTCATCCATTTGATTTTCATTGGTTTGCCTTTCGGTGAGTGAATTCTCTTTGCTGATAGAAATTTGTTTTAAAACTGACTCTAGACGACTTGATGAAGGATGCACTCTTCCTTAATTTCCATCACATCTTCACATATAATTTTCTTTTTTACTGTTATTCACTACAGAAGAATATCTAAGGAAATGAAGATTAAAATTTACTTTTAATTCAAAGTAAAGTAATTAAAACGTAAGTCTCTTTCATTTTACTCATTTGCCATCAACTCAGGTTTCTAGATACATCTATATGTAGAGGAACTGTCTATCTAAACAGAAGGATAACATATTTCTTAATTGAATATTAACCACTTCAGAATATACTATTTCCTTCCATAAAACCAACTGTAAAGTATCATTATTTCATAATAAATGATAGCAACAATAATAAAATAGACAATAATGCAATTAACTGAAGAATATACTTCTCCTTCCCAAAATTGAAGAACATATATTTGTCATCAAAAACCTATCTTTTTTAATCAACATTAGCACAAGCTAGAGTAGAAACCTTGTCTAAGAACATAGTGACACTTTAGAAGCTTATCTGGTTTGCACAGCTAAGTTAGTAGTCACAAGGTAATATTTAAAGAGCTCTGATGGCATAGTGTGTTACATGTTGTGCTGTTAACTGAAAAGTTGGTAGTTCAAATCCATCAATTGCTTTGCAGGTAATTTTCTCCCAGAAAGATTTACTGTCTCTGAAAAGTGATGGAGGTTCACTATAAGTCTCTAGAGAGTCTACAGCAGTGGATTTGGCCTTGCATTTAGGTAGGTTTTGCCTCAGGAAAAGACATTTCTTATTTCTGGCATGACACACGTGTGCAGTTTGGTGAGAAAAATGTACTAGCTAACTCTCTTCTAAGTAAAAATTTGAAATGATAATTTGCTTTGTATGCGGATCACCTTGCTTAAATGAGGAAGTTTTGAAGGAGATCTTTTTGCTTCCATTCTATGTCTGAGAAGTATGTGCATATGAAACTGTATCTCTCTAAGAGATCCCATAAACATGAAGAGAATCAAGCAGTGTACAACTCACAAAGGCAAAGAGAGCAGTAGTCACAAGTTCACGTCTACTCTACAGTGTGCTAACAGTTTTGAACAGTCAAGTCACTTCAAAATCTTGAGTTCTCCTGATTTTCGTTGGAATGACAAAGACCACCATGGACCACCTTTGTGATACTCAATGGAGTTGTTTTCTTTAGTAAACATCTACATTTTCAAAGAAGAATAGATTCTTGAGCAAATCAACTAATGAGTGCACAGTATCACCAATAGCCATTGTGGTGCTTCTTCCTCTTAAAGACCTCACACGTGGCAGAGTAGAACTGAATTCTCTGAAGTTTTAAATGACTAATTTTTTTTGAAAGTTGATCACTAGGCCTTTCCTCTGAGATGCCTCTGGGCAGATTTAAAACTTCTAACATTTTGCTTAGTAACTAGGCACATTAACAGTTTCAAGCACTCAAGCAATCGGGGTGTATAGTAGATTTCCTTAAAATATGGAAGACTGAGAGAGATTCAGAGACAAATTAAAAGAAGTTATTGGATGCCTCCCAAACCCCTGTCCTGCCTCACATACACAAGGGAGCTCTGGTGGCGAAGTCATAAGGAATTATCCTGCCACCTCGGAGGCAGGTACTTCAAATGCGTCAGCTGCTCTGTGGGACGAAGATGGACAGTCTCATCCCATGCAATTTACAGTCTCTGAATATCCACTTGAGGGTCAGTTCTAAATTGATTTCTGCTTCTAAGGTATATAACAATGACACACAAGGTGTGGGTCTGAGAATAGTCAATCAGAACAAAAACCTGAAGATGTCTGATATTTTCACATGTCTCCTGAAAGTAAAAAGAGTCCATCTTATAATTTTTGTTCTGATTATAGGAAAAGTGAAATAAAGTATTAAAACAAATTAAAGAATAATGCTGCAATCAGGATGATTCTGACTTGATGAGTAGCCCTACAGGTTTTATGAGATTTCTAAGGCTGTTAATCTTTATGAGAGAAACCTAACTACTAGCATAGTACAGTTATTAACCACATTTGTTATTTGGGTATTTTTGGTGGTATAGTCCATAGTGAATTGCACTAATAACCCCAAAGCTGTGTGTCTCTGGTGGTTAGAATCCTCCGGTTGGCTCCACTGGAGGAAGATGGGATATTTCTTTCCATAGGATGAGAACTTACAACCTCAAAAATTCAATGGAGTTTCACTATGAATGGAACTGATTTCACAGCAGTAAGTTTGAGGGGTTTGTGTGGTGTTTAGCTATCTCAAACATTCAGCAAATTTTCACATAACTGCCCAGTGTTATACAGTGATCTGTAGAGAAATAAAAAGATGCTTTGTGAAGTGAAGCTTTAGCCGATGGAACTGGCTATCACTATGAATGTCATGGAGTGAATAGAAGTGAAGTAACTGGTAGAATGAACCTGCAAGCTTGAAAAGCAATTATCAGATGGATTATCTATGGAGGCTATGAGAACCAACATATTCCAACTGTCTCTATTTCTTAAAGAGAAAGCCTACACAAGGGGGTAATCAGTAATTACAAATGTTTATTGAGTGTTTATTATATGTTGAACATTTGGCAATTTTAAACTCACATTCTATTTCTAAACTTAATAAACTGCAATTTAGAGATTGATGGTTGCTGATTCATACTGGAGCCCAATCCAGTCTTTCCTAAATCTATTTTATGACTCATATGATATTTTGTTGTCTTATATTTGCTTGTAAAAAGATTTATTTTATTCCTATTAAAAGATACAGAGTACGAGCTCTGGTAGCCTTGTGGCAAGAAGCTGCACTGCAATGCCAGAAGTGAGCAGTTTGAATCAATCAGATGTTCTGCTGGAAAAGGAGGTACAATCTCCTCCTGTACCAGTCAGATCCGTTTGATGGTTCTTGTTGTTGTTTGGTGCCATTGCGTTGTAGACGACTCATAGCGACTCTATGAATGAATGGCCTGCGCACTATTCGTACATAGAGTTTTCAGAGGCAAGCCAACACTGACCACCATGGGTATCCATTACCACGATTGGCACATCACTGTCACAGTGTTCTGCCTCACAGCAACCACAAGTTACCTCTGTACAGCAATGCACAGACCGGTTCTATACCACCTAGAAGAATGTTTAACGGGAAAACAATTTGAACTTGGCCTGAGGGCAGCAGGCCCGAGGGCCCTTGGCCTTAGGCCACCTCCTGCCTGTAACCCTAGGCCAAGCCTGGCTTGCCTCGCTCCCGGGGACAAAGCAAACCTGCACACCAAACACATGCCCGGAAAAGCACTCGAATCCAAAAGCTTGCCATGGTTCCTGTGCTCACACCAGCATGCTCCTTCTGGCAAGGAGAAGTTCCAGAGACCCTGGGAGGAGCCAACCAGGAAGAATATACACACACACAAAAATAAAAAGTAAATAAAAGATACAGAGATTTTCAAAGCATAGCTAAGATGATATCATTTCAACATTTATCATATTTAATAGTTTAAGTTTTTAATTTTTTAAAAATTTTATTTTATTAATTTTAATGAACATTTACAGATATTTTGGATTTTCATTCATTCATTGTTGCAGTTTACTCCCTGCACAGCCTTCCCCCCCACCTCCAAGTTCACTCCTCTCTTTGAAAAGCAAAAGAAAAATTCCTTCTTTGGTATATAATCCCCCCGCACCCCTCCCACCACCCCGAGTGAAAGAACATTACAGATGGTTCTGAAGTCCATTGATTGTCCTCCCTGGTTTATCTCTCTTTATGACTATTTCCAGAAGAAGCTACTATCCTAGAACGGAAATCTCTCATTCTAATTGATGCTTCACTCAGTTTCTTATGTATGAGTTCTATATTAAAACTTGAAAAGCATGGATTAATTCTTTATTAAACCTAGGAGTGTTCTGCTGGCCTAAGGGTAAGGAGACGTTATACTAACCCTAAGGTTATTGTTATTATATGCTGTCAATGCAACTATGACTCACAGTGACCCTATGCACAATATCTCTGAACCCTGTCCTATTCTGAGCCAATCTCATTGTCTCTGACACACTTACCACCAGTTACTGTGTCAATCCATCTCATCCAGAGTCTTCCTATCTTGTGCTATCTCTCCCCCTGACTGGCCTCTCCTGGCAACATGCCCAAAATATGTGAGACAGAGCTTCAGAATCCTTGCCTCCAAGGAGGAACTTTGTTTCATCCATTCTAGGATGGACCTGTCTATTCCTTTGGCAGTCCATGGTATATTCAACACTCTTCTCCAGCACCATACCTCAAAGACATCGATTCTTCTTCTGTCATTCTTAATCATCATACATCTTTTTGATGCATAACAAGTAATTGCAAAGACCATGGCCACCTTAGTCTTTAGATTGACATTGTTTCTTTTCAGCACTCTGGAGTGGCCCTTGACAGCAGATTTTCCTAATGCAATTGTTCTATTAATTTTCTTACTGCCGGTGCTGAGAGTATTGATTATGGAGCCAAACAAGCTGAAAATGCTAACAATCTCAATCTCTTCTCCATCTATCATGGTGCTGTCAATTGGTCCCACGGTGATAATCTTTATTTTCTTGATGTTGATCAATCCATATTGAAGATTGCATAGTTAGAAAAATGACAGAAGTTTTCAATGATTTCATTTTACTTGGGTCTAGAATCAACAAATATAGTAACAACAGTCAAGAATTCAAAAGATATGTTGCACCAGGGAAATTTGTCAAGGATCAATCCAAAGTTCTAAAGAATAGGGATATAAGTTTAAAGACTAAGTATTTGTATTTGACTCAGATCATGGTCTTTTATATCACTTGGAACATAACTGATAGCTGAATAAGAACTAAGGATGACAGAAGAATTGTTGTGTTTGAGTTGTGGTGTTACTGAAGAGTATTGAATGTCCCATAGACTGTAAAAAAGAACAAATAAACCTGTTTTAAGGGAAATGCAGACAGACTTCTCCTTAGAGGCAAAACTTCATCTAACTTACTTTGAGCATTATTGCAAGAGGAACCTGTCCCTGGAAAGAGATGTTAGGCCAGAAAGGATGAAAGGTAAGAGAAAATGGGGCAGACCTCCCACAAGATGGATTTATACTGTGATTACCATAATGAGCTTAAGTGGAGACAATAAAGATGGTCCAAAATAGTTAAGGTTCAGACATGTTTTTCATAGGGTGCGTATGAGTTGATGTGATAGCACCTGACAAAAACAACATCCATGTTGCTCAATAGAATTCAGGTAGAATTAATGGTTTCAGTCTGGAGACTCAGTTTTTATTTCTACCTAATATACCCAATGTTCAGTCACACTCTTCTATCAGTGGTGGCTCGAGTGTTGCTATAATGCTGAACAGGTGTAATCAGAGCTTCTAGACTATTTCTTTTTCTATTCTTCCACAGATGAACATTTAGGATATTGTGGGGGGTTTTTGCTATTGCAATAATTCCATAAAAAATATCCACATACTTACTATTTTCCTGCAATTGTGATAGAGTTTTTAAAGTGCATGTCAAAGAGAGATTGCTAGATCAAAGTTATATGGCTTTTAAATGTTTATAGTTGTCCTTTCCTCAGGAAGTAATAAGAGTTTCTGAATCTTTATATCCTTCACACCAACTACTATCTTCACCTCCTAAAAAATACAGAAGACAGAAAGTGGAAGTTATGCTATTTCAGATTTTAAGTGAAAAAAATGCGTGACAAACTCAAGTTCTCTACTAAACCTTTCACTGGGGTATGGTTAAAGATAGCTACTACATCATTCATGTACTCAAAGAGCTTACAGAGAATGATGACAAAAAATAAGCCTTCTGATGTTGGTAGCAGGGAACTTATGTCTCTTGCCAACAACTCAAAAGGAACCTGACTCCAACAAGTATGTGAATGCATGATTTTGAAAAAAGCTTCCTCAGACCAGGTCAAGCTATATTTGAAATGTCATGTTAAATTCTGAATCAGAATTATTAGCTGAATTATTACAAATTCCAGACCAAAGAAAGCAATGAAATAATTATTTTTAAATAATTATGAAATAATAATTATATTTTAGTTAAAATTATTAACCATATAGTAATTATAATTATCAAAATAAATATTTTGCTATTTTGCTTTCATGTTCCTTATATGCTATCCTACTCTATGAAATAATCTTTATGATTTCTGTGTGAATGTATTGGTGTAGTCTCCTTTTTTAAATGCATCCTTAATTAGTGTTCTAAAGTGTCCGTTTTAAAGTTCTAGTAAAAATCAAGTACTTTAATTTAAACAAATAACACAAAAATCAACACAATTGGATAATTTAGATTCTGAATTCTTTTCATCCTTGCCCTTCTCTTTTCATTATCTCTTTCATTTAAAAATAGATTCACTTTTTAATGTCATTTTTTAATTTGTTTATCTGTAGTCCCTAACATATCATTTCCTCATCAAGGTCATCTTTTTTTTTCACTATTCATATGTAATTTTCATAAATCTGTCTATAATAGTTTCCAGTCTATCTTATAGAGTGTCTTTGAGTCAGAATTGACTTGATAAGATTTTTTTACCCTAGAATTAGTGCTTTGAGAGGACATTTCTCATTTTTTAATTGGGATATTGAGTGTTAGGTTCATTTTGAATGTATTATTTCTTTCTTTTTCCATTGGGCCTCCATGTTTCTGTCTACCAAAAAGTTTGTTGTTATTCCGGTACTAATTCATTTGGTGCCTAGTTTAGTTCATCTTATATGGGCGATTCTAAGTTCTTTCCTGAAATGATTTTGTACAATCGCATTAATCTCAGGTCATCAGTGATGTACTGATCTTCAACCTCTTGCACCACAAGGTCCCGGCTGGCTTCACATTAGCCCCTGAAAGATGTTTAGCAGCAGTTCTCTTCAAGTAACTTCATTCAGCTGACACACTGCCAAATTCCTGCAAGTGCCAATTACTCTTCTCACACATGGAAGATAAAAAGCTGATTTTTTTCTGAGCCTTGAAAAGCTTTAGTATCATTGACTTGTGTCATCAATGAGGTTTATTTGTTTGTATTATACAGCGTATTATACAGTGAGGTTTATTTGTTTGTATTATACAGTATTATACAATGGTTATAGTATCTAGTGCTGCTATACCAGAAGCAATTCAAATGAATGGCTTTAATAAAGACATTTATTCTGTCATTGTTTGTTGTTGTTGGATACCGCTGAGTAGGTTGGTTCATAGTCACCGATGTACAACAGAATAGAATCTTCTAAATTCTGCTTGTTCTCATTGTGTTGGCTCTAGACAAGGTTTGTTCTCTTTTTCATGTGTGTGGACCCAGCATTTCTTGGAGATCTCCACGTCCTTTCCCATTCTCTTGTATCAAGGAAGCTTCCAGCAAAGAGACTTGGGTAAATGAATATACTTCATTCCCTACCCTTGTTTCTTGGTGATAGAGGTTCCTGTCTTTCTTTCCTTTTCTCTTTAGCTTCTGTTGGATAAAAGTGTTGCTGTCCACACCCCAAGGAAACCACCCTTATATCTATCTGATCAGGTCTGTGATAGGGTTAAAAGTGTTGTGTTCCATTCCTAATTCTCCAACAACTGATTATTTTATTAAGAGAGATTATTACCTGCCTGCCACATTACATTATTATGCCTGAAATTCTTATTTGTCTGCAATTCTTATTTTTACTATTAATAAATTATTATGTCTGAAATTCACTATGCAAACAAGGAGAAACAAGTTTGTCCTGGAGAGGGTTAAGCTAGACTGCTCCTTGTAGGCAAGGGTTCTAAAGCTCCATCTGACATACTTTAGATATGTTGCAAAGTGGGATCAGTCCCTAGAGAGGGATGTCATGCTTGGGAGGTTGGAGGGACAGTGCAGGAGAAGAAGGCCCTCAATGAGTTGGATCGACTCAGTCACTGGGGTGATGGGAGTGAGTATGTCGGAGACAATGAGATAGACACAGGATAGAGCAGGGTTTAGGGCTGTTGTACAAAAGGTCGCTGTGAGTCACAGGTGACTTGAAGACACATAAAAACAACAAAGTAGATGTAAGGCATTCACTAATACTAAATAATAAAATAATTTAAAAATACTCCTATAAAAAGTGGGGATTTTGTTTGTTTGTTTTGCATACTGTTCATTTGCTTAAAACAATACAGTAAACATTAATGGAAAATACTCCTCTATGGGAACTCTGGTGGCCTACTCCTTTTATTAGAATGGGGGGAGATTGCCTGTATTTCTCCTGCAGACCAACTGGCGGATTCAAACTGCATTTCTTGGGACTTGCAGCACAGCTTCAAATGAGGACACTGAAGCTCAGAGTTGGGAAGTAATTTGGCCAGAATCGTGGAATTTGGGAGTGGATGAGCTACAGTGAGAAGATAGAGCTCTTAACTAAAGGTATCATTCTCTTCTACCACATTAAGTATTGTGATTTCCCTTGATATGAAAAACTAATCACTAAGCCTAATAAATTTAAAAAATTTGTATATATATACATATGTCACGTCCAATATAGCGTGTTTCTGGAAACTATGAATTTGGAGAAACAATGGAAGTTATACAAGTGTTTAGGTCTTTCATTCATAGGGTCTCTATGAGTCGCCTATGATTCGATGGCTCTTAACAACAACAACAATACACACAGACATATACGTGCATACTGATTTACTGACAAAGTTTGAATGCACTGTTTTTCACTCCAGATCTTTCCCATTTCCTTCACTACTGCCACCTATCACAATCCTATGATGAACTGCTCCCCTGCCCATCCTCACCCCTCCACTTATACTCCCCCACCCCCTGCTTGGATCCTCACTCTCATTCTGCAATAATGACTTTATACAGAATTTGTCCGTGTGAGACTGAGTTAGTTCACGCAGCATAATGCTCTCTGGTCCCACCCAAGTTGGGTAATAATTTACAAAATTATTGCACCTGTGTTCTATGTGATATATTCCATTGGGTGAATGTACCGTAACTTTTCAATCCATTTGATTGTGATTGGACATCTGGGCTGTTTCCATGTCCTTGTGATAGTGAATAATGCTGCTATGAACATTGGTGTACAAATACACACACACACACACACACACACACACACACACACACACATATATGACTATTTATATTTGTGCATAAGATTTAACTGTAAATCAAACCCATTGCTGTCAAGTTAATTCTGACACATTACAAGTCTGGGTCAGAATAGAACTTTTCCATAGTTTCCTAGCCTGAAATCTACAAAAGCACATTACCTCATTTTATCCCTGTGGAGGCTCTGGTGCATTTGAAATGCTAATCTTTACTACCTGAGTGCTTAATCACTGTGCCACCAGCCCCCTTTTGTAAAACACAAATAAATTTGTACTATGCCATTTAGAGTCTAGCCCTAGAGAGGTGATAGTGAGAAGTAAAAATGGAGGTTGTTCTAAAACAACCAGGAAGTAAAACCCAAACCAAACAACAGAATTTATAGCCATGGAATCATAACAGACTGAGTTGAATCTCTAGCAGGTTTTTGGAGGATATGAATCACAAAGAAGGAAATTCCACATCTTTCTACCTTAGAGTGACTGGCAGATTGGACCAGTCTGGGAGGTATTCTGCCTTAGGCCTAGAAACACAACTCCCTATGGGTTATGCTACTAAACCTCCCAATTCCAAGGTAATTAAATACCAAATGTTTGTTTTGTTTCTTAAAAGTCTTTACTTTTATGTTTTTGTTTTTTATTTCCATTGAATAATCACTCATAACGACCCTATGAATAAAACACCTGATGTCTTCTATAACTATCTTTCGTTTCTCAAAGTTCATAGTTTCCAAAGGCATGTTGTTTAGGAAGGGGATGCCACTCCTGCTTCCAAACATGTCTTAATCTAGGAGCTCCACCAAACACTGCTCACCATGGGTAACCGTTATGACATCTGACACCCCAATGGCATAAAGTTCAGCATCACAGCCACTTCAGATCACCTCAGCACACAGCAAATGGACAGACCAGTGTTACACCACGGAGAAGATGTTCCTCTAAAATATAAATAGCCCACTTTTAAATACAAAGGCCCTCCAGCAGGTGGCGATGATTCTAAACAAAAGTCTTAAAAACCAACCAACCATTCCACATGATCCTCAACCAAAAGAGCCCACCTTTCAGAGTAGAACTGCTTCCCCCAGTCTCCATTTGGACCTTGTTGTTGTTGTTTAGTGCCATCGAGTACGACTTACAGTGACCTTATAAACAAAAGACTTGAACCCTGTTTTATAGTCTCACCTTTATGTTTTCTTACTTTAAAATGGAACACCAGACTGTATCGGAGTCCTTTAGTCATTTGAGACATCAGAGAGCAGGATAATGACTAAGAATTGAGAAAAAAGTAATATCTTTGACTCGTGGTGCTGGTTAAGAGTCTTGAACGTACAATGGACTGCCAAGAAAACAAATAGGTCTGACCTAGAGAGAGTGAAACGAAG
>NW_006399949.1:1509315-1519023 GCF_000299155.1 Elephantulus edwardii
TCTGTATTCTCTTTGTCACTGTAGAGAAATCCAACTGATTTTTGTATGTTGATCTTGTATCCTGCTACTTTGCTGAATTGGTCAACTATGTCCAACAGTTTTCTTGCTGAGTCTTTAGGGTTTTCTGGGTATACTATCATATCATCTGCATAGAGAGATAATTTTACCTCCTCTTTGCCAATTTGGAAATAGAGGCTAGAATTTTGGAGCTCTAACTCACATACTTTGGGCATGTGGCCAAGAGGGATCGATCTTTGGGGAAGGATGTCATTCTCGGAAGGGTGGATGGACAGTGCAGGAGAGGAAGACTCTGGATGAGAAGGATTGATAGTAACTAGGGCAATGGGGTTAGGTGTATCGGAATCAGTGAGACTGGCTCAGAACAGGGCAGGCTTCAGAGCTATTGTACATAGAGTCACCATGATTCACAGGTGACTTGATGGCAAATATAAAAAACAAATAGAAGACAAAGAGAAGAGGAAGGAAAAGTTTGAGGTTTTGATTTTTGGGGTTTCTTTTGTAAAAGTGTTTACAACTTTTGAAATTTAAGTTAACTCATTAATTCTTAAGCTATTAAGGTATAGAGTCCACTGAAAAACAATTGGCCTGATGCTGTCTGTTTAACAAATGAAGGCCTAGGTAGACTACCCATCTAACTAACTCTACATGTGAGTCTAACTTTCTTGAACTCTGTTTCTCAGGGGGTTGAAGATCTTACACCTATACCGTTGGGCCTCTCAGCATGTGCCTGAGCCCTGCCAACTGAAGATTGATTTCTCTTCATTCCATCATCGCAATGATGTAGACAGAACAGTTAATTATATTTTGCTTCTGAAAAGGGTCACAATGAAGCAGACTTGAAATTCTGCCTTCCTGGAGGGGCTCCTGAGACTGCTGCTGCTATTTTATGTCTTTTACTTTATCCCACCTTCTCTGTGCCAGTTGAAGGGAAGTCAGAAGGGAGCATAACATTGACCTTGGGTTTATGAAGGTGTCCCTGCCCTGTTTCCCTATTTAATTAAAACTGCCTTAAGGTCTTCTAATCCAATCTCTTTTTTTTAAAGTTCATAATATATTACTAAAATATGCTGACTATTTGTACTTTAGTAAAGAACTTCCTTTGCCCTGAAGAAAAACCTCAATAACTGAGATGTTGCTCTGTTATTGAAATTCAGAATAACTATTTCACCTGTAATTATCGCCAAATAATCACACTATAATGACAAGTTAAAATGTGATTTGAGAAAATTTTATTTATTGTCCTCAAATTTTGCAAAAAAGAAATAGAGCAATCACTCTTCCATATTTTAGAAGGAAGGTAAATGTTACATTGCAAGAACACTTAATAGACAGAGGTTTTAATATGGTTTGCATAAATCTCTATTCAAAGTTTTAAATTTTTTTGTGTGTGGAAAACAAGCAGTAGTTTTAAAAAGAAAACTTGATCTAGCTTGCCTAATTTGTAGATAAGCTACTCGAGACTTAAATCAGGTCCAACATGAAGATTTGGGCTTTATGCCTTGCACCAGGCCACCTTCTCTCCATGGCTATAACAGAGAGTGCTTTTATTTCACTCTCCCACAAAAGATACACCTCTCATTCCCAACATAATCCATTCAATTCATTACAAATACATTGAGAATTAGATGAAGAGTGTCAATATTCCTTAGGATAGACATTCTCCATTCTCAGCCTATATATTTAACCAGCACCTTGGGCTTGAAAACAAAATTTGAGCACAGAACCTAAAGCCAAGTCTTTGAGTCAGAGTATTTTGTTTTCCAGCCACCTCTTATTACCAACAATAGTTGATCTTTGGAAGAATAGCTGTATTTTGTATGTTAGCAAGTAAACAGAAGTCTTGGACTTCTGATTTAATTTATTTAAATTGATTTAAAATTTAGAATTGATTTTAAAGAGATTATAATAATAGGTTAAAGATTATAAACTGTGATATGTTTCAGGGAATAAGAGTATGTTGTTTACAGCAAAAAGCTTGGCTTTCTCTACAGGTTTCCTATCTGTAAAACAAAGATAGTAACATCTTCACAGGAATGCAGCATGAAGAAAATGAATAAAAAGATATAAAATCACAATAGCTATACTTGGTATATTAAAAAAGTAAATGGTAATTTCAGGTGAGTGTGCCAATATTTATGGATTGTGTGATCATGTGTACGTGTTGTTTAGATAGAACAGAAGCAAAGTATTTAAATTAGAACAAGAGAAGAAAATGAGTGATAGAAGATTGGGAAAGAGAAAGGTATTATGGAAGAGATAAACAGAAATAAAGAGATAAAAGATGTAGCAAGAAATAAAGAATTCATGAAAAAAGAGGTAGCAAGAACTAGAAATTTCTATTTCTTTGCACAAAGAGATTTCTTTGTAAAATTGCTCTTTGAGGGTCTACTTTCTATGACTAGTGCAGGAAATTGCTTGCTATTAATGTCTAATTCAGCACTGGATAATTAATATATTAATCACCGGAGATTCCAAGATGCCAGTGGTGGCGGAGACAGTGTGGCAAGCTGAGGGAACAGTGGACCACATAGAGGCAGGCCACCATGGCCTTCTACAGACCTCTGTTTACTGATAATTTAACAGTTAAACAGTTGATGACTGGTCTTCAGTGAGGATTGAGGCTCAACATCAGGAGATCAAGGATTCCCAGGGAGGAATGGGTGAGTCCCGTGGCTCCCAGCCCCCTGTTGCCAAGCAAGTGCTGCGGCCACAGCTCCATGAGGCTCCCACCACCAGACCCCAGGGATCCCCTCACCTGGGATGGGTGGTAAGTACTGCCCCCCACCCCCCAGGCTGGTGAAGCAGAGCCGCCACACCGCTGCAGACTGGACTTGTTCTGGGGAGAATTCTTGGAACCAAGGTGGCAGCGGTGGGAGACATGGCAGCAGGTTGGGGTTTCCTTGGGCAGGCCAGAGAGGAAGATCACCAATACAATGGATTGATGAGAGTCACTGTGAGCAGTCTATGACTTGACGACACATAAAAGTGGCAGCATGTCTGAAATGGCAGATATCCTCAATGCTCTGCATCTGTTGATCTGTTGACTGCATCTGCAAAGAATTGTTTAGACCTGGGAGGGGTCTATTCACCACTCTCAGGGCCCCTTCTCCATTTATAAAGGGGGAGGGCAGTGACATCTACTTCAAATTACAGTATGACCACTTATTGGGGGGTGGTGTGTAATGGTGGTGGTGCTGGAATTGGGGATGCTGTCCCTGGTCACATGGTCTTCAGTGAGGTGTGGGGTCTGGACTGGGGGAGGACTTTGGTGGGGGAGTGTGCCAGTCAGCCCCTAGGGTGTGTCGCCCGGTCCTCAGGGGGTCCCATCCAGGCCTTGGAGTGGGCTATTTGACCCTTAGGGCAAGCCATTCAGCCCTCGGGGCAAACCGTTCTGACCTCGGGGTGATCCAGCCCTTGGGGTGAGCTCCTCAGTCCTCAGGTGGTGCCATCCAACCCCTGGGTAGAAAAAACTGCCTAGGGTGTACAGAAAATTTTATCTAGGCTACTTTCCTCCACCCTCTCCTCCAGTAAACCCATAAGTAACACCCCCAAAACCATTCTGTTTGTAACTCACAATTTTGTTCTTTCTAGGTTTGTTCCCTTTCCAATAGGTAACTTTAACACTGAGTTTTACTCCAGACCTGACCCTGAACGCAGTTCCAGAGACTAAAAGAAAAATACAATTGCCAGCTAAGGAAGCAAAGGAGGATGGAGCCTCAGGGTTCAGTCAGCCATACCCACTGGACCCACCTAGGAAAACGCTTTGCAGTCCAGAAGGGAGTAAATGTCAGAAAAATATCTTCTAACAGAGCAAGAAGGCAAGCAACTTTAACCCAAGACCATCAATAACGGAATAAAGTGTGCTTCCTTTCCCCCTTCATATCAATGCCCCTATTCAGTTTGAAGAAACCAGTGAGTATGCACCCAGTTTCCAAATGAGAAACCCACAAAGGAATAAGACAGTTAGTTCGTTTAATCACCATTGGACTATGCTTACCTTTGCCCTGTAGCATCTGGTCCCCACTTGATCCTTTTCATTTCCTTCACCTGCTCCCGCCACCCACCAAATTGTGCAGCCCTGCAACTGCATCCCTGCAATTTCATCCCTGCCCATCCTCACCTTTCTGCTCCCAACCCTCACCTCCTTGTATCCTCATACATGTTTTTCCCAATAAAATAAAAAAAAATCTATTAGTAATTGTTTGCAAGTTTGATGTTTTCCTCAAATTAAAAAGAAATGTTCTGAGTAACAGCAAGGATAAAATAATTCTCTGGGATTTAGCTTAAAAAGGTAAAATTTTTAGTTATTAATATTAATAGATAAAATAGCTTATGACATATTAGTTATTAGAACACAAACAAATATGTATTTATATTAATTTCTTTTGTTATTTTTGTTGTTAGTTGCTATCTGGTCAAATATGACTCATAGTTACAGTATCCATGAACAACATACCTGAGCCTTGCCCAATCCTGTGCCATTCTCAGAATCTCCAACATACTTGAGTCCATTGTGATGTCACTGTGTCAATTCATTTTGTCAGGGTCTTTCCTCTCTTTCTCTAACCCTCTTCCCTTAGACAATGGTATTTTCAAACACTTGCTCTGTATTTGAGAGAAGGAAAATGACTAAGAGTGACAGAAGAATTGATGCCTTTGAGCGGTGTTGTTGGAGAGGAGGACTGAACATGGACTAATAAAAATCAAGTAGATATGTCTTGGATAAAGCACAGCCAGAGTGCTCCTTGGATGCACATATGCCAAAGCTTTGTCTCACATTTTTTGGTATGTTGTTAAGAAAGACTGTTCCTTGGAGAGGAACATCATGCTTGGAAAGGTGTAGGATGGCAAAAAAGAAGACCCTCAATGAAATGGACTGACACAATGATGGTAGCAATGGGTTCAAGTATGTAAAAAATGTTGAGGATGGCACAGGACAGGATTCAGATCTGTTGTTCATAGAATCACTGAGTCATACTCGACTGAATATTATTTAACAACTACTTTTTTAGCATGATGTCTTTATGCAGAGATTAGCCACTCCTGATGACATGCCCACAGTAAGTTAAATGAGGTTTCACCAGCCTTGCCTCTAGGTAGCAATTTTATTTTCTCCAAGATAGACCTTTGCTCTTTTGGCAGTTTGTGGGATATTCAGTACTCTTCTCCAACACCACACTTTAAGGATGATGTAATTGTACCTTTGCTAAACAATTAAGATTTTATTTTATATCAAGTTAAGTATACTGACATATAATTATGTATATAAGTTGAGTATATATTTAAAAATAAAGAATAGAATGATAATTTTACTTCCCTCAGGCCTATAGATTCAAACCCTCAGCTAAAATAACCATATAGATATCATCATGACATCCATGTATGCCATAGATAATTCTGTGAATTTTCTTCCAGTATAGTATTTGCACTATTGTTGTTTTAAAGTACAATAGAGCAGGAAATGACCTACAGCTGATCCTCCAGTGGGTTTTCAGAGACGTAATTTGCATGGGAGGAGATTGTCCATCCTTCTCCCACAGAGCAGCTGGTAGATTCCAACTACATACCTTTGGGAGGGCAGTGCAGTTTCTTAACCATTAGGCTACCAGAAGCTTAACTAAGACATCTGATTTTCAAGCAGATCAAAGAGCTGTGCTAATATTCCAGTAGACTCCAAATTTCATTCTAATGCTCTAAGAGGATTAGATGTTAAGGGAAAAAAACCTCTTTATCTCAATCTCCAGCAAAATAGTTTTGTTGATTTTTCACTTATCATTGGTCTTTCAGTGTGCTACCGATGATATTTATAAAAATTATTTGACTGATCCAGATGTTGCATAGTATAAGAAAGTCATTATTTACTCTGTCATATACAGGCCTCTGGAAACTCTATGAACTTGGATAAATTATAATAGTTATAGAAAGGTTTCAGGTCTTTTGTTCATAGGGTCACTATGAGTCATGCTCAACTCGATGGCAATCAGCAACAACGATATACACAGGAAGGGTGCCTTGGTGGCACAGTGTCAAAAAGCTGCACTGAAATCCTAAAGGCACACAGTTTGAGGCCACCAGCTGCTCCACGGAAGAAGGGTGAGCAATCTCCTTCTGTGTGAGTAACTGCCTCTGAAATTTCTCTGGAGGGTCAGCTATGGGTCATTTCCGACTCGACTGTACAAAAGCAACAGCCTAACACATGCAGCCCTTGATATGCTTACCAGTTTATCTAGGAAATGTAGAGGACAGATACCTGGCCAACTGACTAGATGAGATCTATAGCTGTCCCTATTTCCAAAACAGATGATCCAATAAAATGTGAAAATTATCGAATGATATCATTACTATCTCATTCAAGCAAGATATTATTGAAGATTGTCCAAAAATGGCTAGAATAGTACATTGACAAGGGATTATAAGAAGTTATAGCAGGTTTTAGAAAAGGCTGTGACACTAAGTATATCATTGCTGATATCAGATGGATCCTGGTTGAAAGCAGAGAATAGCAGAAGAATGTCTATTTGTGTTTTACTGACTATGCAAAGATATTTGGTTTTGTGGATCATAACAAATTGTGGCTAACATTGAGAAGAATGGTAACTCTAGAACACTTACTTGTGTTCATATGGAATCTATACTTAAACCAAGAAACTATTGTCTGTCTGAATAGAGCAACAGAACACTATTTGGTTTAAATTAGGAAGAATATGTATCAAGGTTGTACACTTTCTCCATGCCTATTCATTCTGTATGGTGAGCAAATAATTTCTAGACCCTGTGAAGAAGAATGTAGCATCAGGATAACTTGTGTTATGCAGATGACACAACTTTGCTTGCTAAAAATTAAGAGGATATGAAACACTTGCTGCAGAATATCAATTCCTACAGCATTCAGTACTGTTCCAGTAATTCCTGGAAAATCTTCAGCAGGATTTTGCTAATGTGTTATTAATTAGTCATTTTTGCTAATGTGTTATTAATTGGTGTTATTAATAATGTATTATTAATGTGTTGTTAATTAGTCATATAATTTGATAATTTCCACACCCTTTCAAGTCACCTTTTTATGGATCTCTTCCAGTAAGTTGGCCAGGTAGTTGACCTTCAGATTTCTTGGCAAAACCTGGTGAGCATATCCATCTGTTTGTTGAAATACATCAATTGGTATTCCATCAATTCCTGGGGCTTTGTTTTTTTGCCAAGTCCTTCAGAACAGCCTGAACTTCCTCCTTCATCAGCATTGCCTCTTGATCATGTATTTTTAAAATTCTTCTGTGTTAGCCAGTACTTTTTGGTACAATGACTCTATACTCCTTCCATCTTCTTTTAATGCTTTCTGAATCATTCAATATTCTGCCCATAGCATCCTTGAGCATTGCAACTCACAGCTTGTATTTGTTCTTTACTTCCTTCAGTTTAAGAAATGCTGAGAGGGTTTGACCATTTTGATTTTCCAACTCCACTTCCTTGCCCATTTCATTATAATACTTTCCTTTGTCTTCCCAAGCTGCCTTTTGAATTCTTCTATTCAGCTCCTTAACTTATTGATTTCTTCCCTTTGCTTTGGCTTCTCAGCACTTTAGTGCAATACTCAGCATCTCTTCTGACATCCATGCATCAGCAAGCTAGTCAATGATTAAGGATGACAGAAAAAGAATCTATGCCTTTGAATTGTGGTGCTAGAGAAGAGTCCCGAACATACCATGGACTGCCAAGAAAACAAATAGGTTTGTCTTGGAGAGAGTGAAACCAAGTTTCCCCTTGGAGTCTAGGATTTTGAAGCTCCATCTCATATACTTTGGGCACATGGCCAAGAGAGGCTCATCCTTGGAGGAAGACCTCATCCTTGGAGGAAGACATCATGCTTAAAAGGGTGGAGGAACAGTGCAGGAAAGGAAGACTCGGATGAGATGGATTGACACAGTGACAGAGGGGATGGGGGTTGGTGTGTCAGAATTAGTGAGACAGGCTCAGAACAGGTAAAGGTTCTATGGGTCACCAGTGACTTGACAGTATATAACAACAACAACAACAGCCTTCAGTGTGGATTACATCTCAATATCAAGAAAAAAGTTCTCACTACAGGACCAATAGTCAACATTATGAAGATGGAGAAAGGATTAAAGCTGGCAATGTTTTTCTCTTGCTTGGATCAACAATCAACATCCTCGGTATGAGCAGTCAGGATATCAGGAAATGTATTGCATTAGGCAAATCTGTTGTCAGGAATCTCTCTAAAATGTTAAAGAGCAATGATGCTAGTTTGGAGACTAAGGTGCTCCTAATTCAAACCATGGCCTTCTTAATCACTTGCTATGAATCAGAGAGCTGGACATTAAATAAGGATAACAGAACATGAATGGATGCCTTTGGGTTTTGGTGTTAAAGAAGATTATTGAATATTCCATGAATTGTCTAAAGAATAGACAGATATGTCTTGGAGAAAGTATAGCCAGAGTGCTCTTTAGAAGCAAAATTACAAAGCTTCATCTATCAGGAAGCAACTATATTTGTTGTTCAGTTGTAAAGAAACCCTGATTTGGACTATCACAAACCTTTCATCATCCTAATGTACTAATTTTCTACGATCCACTTCATTACCTCTTAGAGTGAACATTCTCCCTTGAGCAGTGGCAATTTACCAAGACATATTTCATTTCCTTGGTCATTCTCTTTTACAAGCTGATGTAAAAGAATTGAAGAAGAATGATAAGATGGGGTGTCATATCTCTCTCCAGCTTTCACCTCTTAGGAACCTCATATGCTCATTTATTACTTCTTGTAAACCTTGATAAATTTGTTAGGTGGAGTGATGAACAAATTTATTACCATAGCTAGTTGCTTCCCTACTAGCCTATACATCTAAAGTGAGTAGGATTAAGAAGAAAACAAAGGCTCATAATTAGGGGAGTGGGAAAGAAAAATAAAATGTTACAGGACTGGCTGAACAGGGAAAGGATTCTACACACTCACAAATTCCCTGCAGATTTCTTTCTTTAATAAGATGATGATTTCTATAGAAGACTTGTTGCCTTTTCCCCCAAGTAAGCAGCTGTGTAGCAGTCTAGGTTCACTTTTTTAGCCTCTAGTTTCATTTAGATCTTTGCACCCCTGGAGAACAGGCTGGGATGGCTGGCTCTTGAATGAGAAGGGCTTTATTATATCATGAGAAGAGAAAAGGCGTATTATGGGTGTTATTTAAAATTTACCTAAAATATTATTTGCTTATAATAAGTAGACTCATTTTAGAGATACAGTTGGACACATTTTGGTAACCATACACATCTATGGCCCTAGTTAATAATGGAGAGCAGTTTGCACCCACTATCCATTATTCAGGAAAAAGATGAGACAGCCTGCTTTCATGTGTAGGCAGCTCTATTTGTCCTTCATGCTTAATGTGTCAACAGACTAAATAATAGTGTTACGGTTGTTGTTGTTGTTGTTGATGTTGTATTACCACAATATGGATTTATAATATTTTAATCATTCCATTTAATCATATTTTCTTGATGCTACTTATAGCCAGTCCAAACACACCCCAACTTTGCCTTTCCTCACTGGATAGTAGTTTTGCCTTTTTAAAGATTAAATAAGTTGAATAAACTTCATTAAAATATTACCTATGCTTGATATTAATAATACTAAATAATTTTCCCATTCTGTTGGATTATCGTGGTTTCGTGTGTT
>NW_006399949.1:1519347-1521052 GCF_000299155.1 Elephantulus edwardii
ACTTGATGTATTCTTTTCATCATCTTTGAATGTTTACTGCAGGTGATAATGAGTTCATGCATGGCAGAGATTGTGTGGATGGTGCCGGATAGGGCAAGGTTCCAATCTCTTGTTCAGAGGGTCTTTCCTTTCTTTTACTGACCTTATGTTTTTGTTACATTTATCCTTGATGTCCTTCCACAACTTTGTTAATCTCTAATTATTAGTTTTCAATGTGTCAAATCTATTTTCTATTTGATCTTTAAATTCAAATGGGATATAATGAAAGTTAAGCTTTGTGGACTTGTTTTAAGTTTTTCAATTTCAGTATGAACTTTAGCAATTGATGCTCTATTCTACAGTTTTCTCCTGACATTTTCATGACTGATTGTATAGATCTTATTCCTTCA
Source organism: Elephantulus edwardii (assembly GCF_000299155.1). Classification (NCBI taxonomy): domain Eukaryota; kingdom Metazoa; phylum Chordata; class Mammalia; order Macroscelidea; family Macroscelididae; genus Elephantulus; species Elephantulus edwardii. Next base: position 1,519,737 of record NW_006399949.1, read on the forward strand.
GATGTAATAGATCTGATTCTCTATATTCCATCTGATGATGTCCTTTTTTATTTGCTATTGTTGTTGTAATGTGAAGTTGAGTCACCTGTGACCCATAGCAACTGTATGTACAGCTGTACGTACAACTGTTTGCACAGCAGCTCTGAAGCCTACCCTGTCCTGAGCCAGTCTCACTGATTCTGACACACCAACCCCCATTGCCCAAGTTATTGTATCAATCCGTTCATCTGGGTCTTCCTCTCCTGTGCCATCCCTCTACCTTTTTGAGCATGATGTCCTTTTCCAAGGACTGGTCCATCCTGGCCAGGTGCCCAAAGTATGTGAGATGGAGCTTCAAAATCCTTTTGTATAGATATTCTTAATATTGTTTAAAAAGTCTTTTCAATGAAAAAAACTATTGAATTTGCAAAATGCTAATAAGAAATATAGTTTCTATCACTGGCATTATATTTTACAACTACTAATTTTTCTCTGTATTTTGGACTTCTGAGATACAAACAGAGATGTGCATATCTACATATATATTAAATTAAAACAAATATCTATAAAATGAAATAACATGAGTATATATCTATAAACATTTGTACACACATTAATAAAAAAATATTTAAAACACAATGACAAACAGACACATGGATAAATGCTCCAAATTACTGGAAGTAAAAGAAATGCAAATCAAAACCACAATAAGGTACTATCTCATTCCAGTAAGAGTGACAAAGTTTAATAGGGCAGCAAGTAATAAATGTTGGAGAGGATGTGGCGAGAAAGGAACTCTTATACATTTTTGGTGGGATTGTAAAATGGTACAACCATTCTGAAAGGCAGTTTGGTGCTTCCTCAAAAAAGTTGAACATATGAGGCAGCTATTCCACTACTTAGAATATACCCTGACAAAATGGGAACTGAGGCGCAAACTGAGATTTGTACACCAATGTTCATGGCAGCATTATTCACCATCACAAGTACATGGAAAAAGCACAAATGTCCAACCACAAATGAATGGTTTGAGAAAAAATAGTACATTCACACAATGGAATACTATGCAGCACACAGAGCAATGATTTTGCAAATTATTACCTAACTTGGGAGGGACTGGAAAGCATTATGCTGAGTGAACTAACTCAGTGCCACAAGGATAAATGCTGTATAAAACCATTATTGTAGAATGAATATAAGGACCCAAGAGGTACAGGAGAAGGTAGAAACAGAGGGATGAGGATGTGTGTGTCTGGGGAGATTAATCATGGGGTTGTACAATTTAATGCGTGGGGGGTGAGGGAAATGGAAGGAATTTGTTCTTGAAAACAATGTAT
>NW_006399949.1:1521502-1525775 GCF_000299155.1 Elephantulus edwardii
CAGACAACAGCTATGAACACTCTCCTATTCTGTGCCATCCTCACACTTCCTGATATGTTAGAGCCCAATGTGGCAGTCACCATATCAATTCACGTGGTTGAGGGTCTTTCTCTCCTTCACCTACCCTCCACATTTCTGAGCACCTTGTCTCTCCTAGCAATATGCCTAAAGTATGTGAGTTGAAGCCTCATCATCTTTGCCTCCAAAGAGCTCTCTGGGTGAACTTTCTCAAAGGCATTTTTGTTTGTTCTTTCGGCAGTCCATGAGATGTGTGGTGCTCTTCTTCAACACCACAGTAAAAGGCATCAATTTTTCTTCTGTCATCCTTATTCCTTGTCCAGCTTTCAGATGCATAGCAAGTGATTGGAAAGACCATGGGCTGAATCCGATGCACCTTAGTCCTTAAACTGACATCATTACTCCTTAATAATTTGGAGAGGTCCCTTACTGCAGAATTTTCTAGTGTAATACACCTCCAGATTTTCTGATTGTTGGTAACAATGGTGTTATTTTTTTTTTTACAAGTTGATATATTTATTTCATTATCTGATTGTCAATTGAGTACATACAGGTCACCTGAAGTCACAAGGACAAGACACAAACACAGGCTCAATCCTTTCTAGCTGAGTAACCTTGGCGAACACCGAACCCCAGCATGGCTTCTCTTATCTTTTGGTACTTCTGCCAACTTTAACTACAGAAGAGACCCCACACACTCTGATTCCTTCAGTCTTTGCTAGGAAGGAACCCCAATGACAGAACCATGGCTAGAGGGCTGGGGACCTCTGCAGAGTCCTTACTGGCTGGAACGTCTACACAACCCCAGCCTAGACATCTTCCAGCTAAGGTTCTGGTGATTCATTCTCCTGGGACCTTCCCATCTCCCTCCTTCCTTCATTCTTTTTCTTTCCTTCCTTCCTTCCTTCCTTCCTTCCTTCCTTCCTTCCTTCCTTCCTTCCTTCCTTCCTTCCTTCCTTCCTTGACAATGGTAAAGCAGAAAGAGCTAAAAAACAAAGAAAACAAAACAAAACCACCACAAAAAATAACCAAAACAAACAAACAACAAAAATCAGCGTTCTGATTCTCAGTGCCTGTTCTCAGTAAGCATCTGCGAAAGTCAGATGACTTCATTTTATGCACATCTCACCACTTCAGGTATTTTCAATGCCTTGAAGGACCAGGCATCTACTTCTCTGGACAGGATGATCTAGGGGCCCCAAAAGAGCACTCACATGGCCAGATACTGGACACACTGTGAGTGTCCTGCTTGTACAAAGAGGTGCAAGACACCGGTCCTCTCCATATGGAGGTGCAAGTCAATGCACAGATAGCAAAGACCTGACGAAGCATGTGCTAGATCAGAGATGGCCAAAGCATTCTAGAAGCAGAGGAGGGAGCAAGGTGGAGAAATCTACAATCATGTTAAGCCCTTCGACTTAATCTTACCAAACTCTCCCAGCAACTCCAGAATTGTCATTTCAAACAGGATGAAGTGAGCCTGAAAACCCTTACAAGCAGCTGAGCGTGAATTTAGAGACAGTTCTGTCTGGTTGTAGAACTGGTGGTCCGGCCCCTGTTCTGGTTGCCATCTGACTGCCTAGCTGCCCCGGGTAGCCAAGAATGGTTGTAATATCACCAGAATAAATTGATTAATCTCAGGGTAAAGTTAAAAAAGACACACACACACACACACAAAGGACAAAGAACAAGAAAACCACGTTCTCCCCAAAGCCCCAGTTGTAAGCTCGGCCTGGCGTCAGGAGCAAGGTGAGGAGTGCCATTTGTGCCAGGCCAGGGTCTCCCTCACAGACTTACTGGTCTCTTTGCTGGTGAGTAAAACTGCTGCTGCCACGTAATCCCAGGAAACAACGGACCTCTTTGCTTCAGAGGTATTTGGGACAGCTTCACTCCATCTCAGTTTTGTTTGTTATGTTTGTTCATAACCCAGTCAGCATCTTCAATGGCTCTCTTAATAATTTGCTGGATTCTTTATGGATCATATTCATCTGCATGAGACAGGAAACTCTGCCTTAGAGCATGTCTGTAATGCTCACAGATGTCCGTGGTTGGCAGCTGTTGGCAGCAGTGCAGCAGGTAATGATAAAGCTGCGGTAACCTCTGGACCAGCTCTGCCCCTGGTAGTGGGCCCATCTATGAAATCTGCTGCCCCTTTTTTCTATGCTTTTTAGAAATCCAAGAACATCATTTACAGCTTCCCCTGGTCTCTATTAGGGAAAGTCACCAGGACCAGGTATTAATTTCTTAATTAACTTAGTTAATTGAGTGAAATTTCTTATTCACAAGAAAGATGAATACTGTGTAACACCACTCTAGTAAAATAGGATGAGGACTAAGGGGAGAACAAAAAAAATGGATAGATAATGAACAATGCACTAAACAATTGAGGGGAAGGATTATCTAAAGGGAATACATATATTTAGGCATTCTATGTATGACAATTAACAATCTTGTAGAACAGTTGCATTACAAAATGAACTGGGGGAGGGAAAATGGAGGTGAAGGGAAGAAAATGTGCAGTAATGAATGAGTTTTCCAACCTTTTTGTAAATTTTTGTTAAAATCACAACCCTTAAAATGACGGGGAAAAAGAAGATAATCAGATTTTCAATTTACAAATGGGCATAAAAATAGCTGTGTTAAAAATATCCCATGTTCTTGTGTACCATCAAGTCGGAACCAGCCCATAGCTAACTGTCCTGTGGGTTTTCTGAAGCAGTTAATAGCACAGGAGAGATTTCCTGTCCTCCTAATGAGCAGGTGGTAGATTTGAATTGCTAACTTTGGGACTGCAGTGCCGTTTCTCACCACTAGGCTAAAACCATTCTGTTCTCCAGTCAGTACCAACTCCTGGCTACCATCCACCAGATTTCCAACTCTATAAATCTTTACAGAAGGAGACAGGCCATATACACCCTTAGGAATTGCTAGGGAATTTGAATAGTCAATTCTAAAATATTTTTATTGGTTTTCATATAATAATTCCTTTACCTTATGGTTCATTCATATACATTGTGGTTTTTACAATCTTTCATTGACATTGTGTTTTATACAATCTTTCATTTACATTGTGTTTCATATAATCATTCATATACATTATATTTTACATTATTTTGTTGATTTGCTTACAAAGTTTATATAAATGTATTTCACACTATTCTTCATTCACTATTCTTTACTATCTTTCATATAATAATTCTTATACATTATGTGTTATAAAATCAATCGTCATTGGACCTTGCCCATCATTAATGGACTATTATGCAGCACTCAGGAGAAACAATTTTGAAAAATACTACTAAACATGGGAGAGTCTAAAGAGCATTACACTGAGTGAACTAACACAGTCTCATAAGGAAAAATATGGCAAAAGACCATTATTGTAAAAATAGTAAAACATGTACAAAAACTCAAGGAGGGGAGCGAAGGGGTGAGAATAGGTAGGGGTGAAACCACAGGGCTGCACAGGTGGGTGGAGGGAGGAGGCAAAGCAAATGGGAAGGATCTGAACATATAGTCATTTATTTTTGACATCCCAACATTGAGCACACCATATATTATCAGAATTTCTAACAATTGCTGAAAGAAGCAAGTATGAAACCATTTTTATATTTGAGATTTTTACTAAATCCTACATGATCATATGACATATTTTTAGATATCTAATTTTTAAAATTTTACAATTCCCATGACTTAATTGTTGTTGTTGTTGTTGTTAGATGCCTTCCAAGGGACTATGAGTCATAGCAACCCTTTAAATAACAGATCTGAACCTTGCCCTGTCCTGTGCCATCCTTGTGATCTCTGTCCTACTCAAGCCAATTGTTACAGTCACTGTGACAATTTTTCTTGTGGAGGGTCTTTCCCTGTTTGTCTGACTCTCTTCCTTTCCAAGCGTATCTTTTTCCAAGGACTAGTGCTTCCTGGGATCTGGGAAGATGGGCGGGGAGTGTGATGGACCCCTTAGATGCCCAGCTTTCCGCCAGTGAGGCTCCTTACACCCTGTCTGCGAGGCCTGCTGAACGAATGTCGCGCAGTTTGGCGTCTGCCTCGACCGAGCCGCTGCCTCTGAGAACCTCCGAGCCTCGAGCTTCCCCAGTGCAAGAAAGATGGTGCTGTGCGCGGGGAGACCACTGCTGGAGAAGCTCCAGCTTTTTTTGGTGAAAACTAGGCCCATATGCAAGTTCAAGCTGAAGTTGAGGAAAATTAAACCAAATCCAAAGCAACCAAAATATGACTTTGAGTCTATCCCACC
>NW_006399949.1:1530710-1533024 GCF_000299155.1 Elephantulus edwardii
TGAGTCATTCAATATTCTGCCCAAAGCATCCTTTAGTATTGTAACTCAAGGCTTGCATTTGTTCTTCAATTTCTTCAGCTTTAGAAATGCCGAAAGAGTTCATTCCTTCGGATTTTTCAACTTCAGTCTTTACACATTTCATTATAATACTTTGCTTTCTCTTCTTATGTTGCCCTTTAAACTCTTGTGTTCAACTCCTTAACATCTTGATTTTTTTTCTCTTCAAAGGATTTTATTTTCACGTAGCCACCACTAGATCATGATTTTATTTCCAAGTAAGCACAAGACCATGATTCCAGAGGGTGCAAAAAAACCCCTATTTGCTTAGTACTGCCCTTCACTGAGGGCATGCAAAAAGATCTCCATGTAGTTCTCAGGAATCATAATCCAATAACAAAAACGTGTCTTCATTTTCAACTGACATAAGGTTTGTTAGGAAAACTTCTTAATAATTTATTCAGTTTTTCGGGAGATAAACTCCCAGACTCTCCCAGGGTGTCCTGTGTAGACCTCATCTTGCCGGCTGCCTTGGCTCTTGAAGCACAAATCAAAGAAGTTCGGAATCTCTTTTCTGTACGCTCCGTCGTGGAATTCATTCTGTTTCCAGCAAGCCATCATAACTGACATTTCTGTGATACAGGTCGCCTCGCCCTTCTGTCGGTGCCGCTCCCCGACGCGGTTGGCTAGAATGAGGGGCTTGTTGGGCTTGAGGACAGGCTTTTTTTGGGTTCCCTAAGTGAGCAAGGCCGTCCCACAGGCTGGGCGCCGCCATTGCCTGACGAACTCAACATCGTGATTTTTTCTCTTTGCTTTGGCTTCTAAGCACTCTAGTGCAGAGTCTCTTTTGACATCTATTTTGGTTCTTCTTCCTCTTTGTAATGATGTTTGCATTCCTCATGGATGATATTCTGGATATCCTCCCACAGATCAACTGGTCTTTGCTCATTAGTATTCAAGACTTCAAATCTGTTTCTGACATGGTCTTTAAATTCAGGAGGGATAAATTCAAGGAGAGACTTTGATTCTTGTAGACTGGAGTAGATTTATTTCAGCCTAAGTTTGAACTTGAATATGAATATCTCATGATCTGTACAGTAATCAGCAGCTGGCCTAGTTTCCACAGCTGATATTGAGCTTCTCCAATGATTTTTCCCTCAGGTATAATTAATTTGATTTTTGTGTAAGACTTCAGGTGAGGTCCACGTGTATAGTCGCCATTTGTGTTTCTTATAAATGGTATTTTCAATGTAGAAACACAATCACACATCGATTATACAGAATTATGTCATTTCTGTCACCAAGCCCATGTTTTGCCACTACTGATCTCTTTTCCTTTTCCCCAATTTCTGCATTCCAGTTATCCATTATTTTATCCTACTAATGTACCTTGATTGCACATTTGATCGATTTCCTATTGCAACAGTTGGCAGAAGTTATGGATCTAGAAGTTGTCATTTTAACTAGGAATGTGGCTTTTCCCCCCTCACTTTTTCATTTCCAGTATAGTAGAGCATATGATTATCTGATTAAAAATGTCCCATTCAAATCTGTTTCATTTTGCCAATGTCTAGTATTTCAATATTTATACATTCCATTTCTTCCTTAAAATTCTGTGATTCTCCTACATTCATACTTCTCCCATTCCATGTTCCAATCCCTAGGGTCTGTTTGCAGCTATTCCTCCTCCTTTGTCATTCCCAACATGAAGGCTCAGCCTGCAGAGCCATATCTGCTGTTCTAATCTGACTGTGCTATGTTGTACAAAGGGTTTTTCGAAGTTCTGTTATTTCAGAAGTGGATGGCCAATCCTTCTCCTTAGTCTGTCTTATTTAGGTGCTCAGCTTTAGGGTACTATTTGGCAGACAAGCATTGTACTCAAAAGAGCTGATGAGAGTATGAAGGCAGCAGATCAGATATTAGTCCTAGGGGCCCACCCCTTTGGAACATGTGTTGTAGTCCCACCCTCACCCCACCCTGCCAGCATCCAGCTCAATTCCTTCTCTTTGCCCCTCTACCATCTCCCATTCCCTGCACCCCGTCCAAGTCTGGTTTGATGGATCAAGCCCTCCCCCGACCTAAGTCCTCCCATTCCCTCTCAACTCCCTTTGTGATATTGGTGTTACTGGCACAGGGGTGGAGGGGTGGTGTCCACACAGCAACGGTGGCCTCCTAGCAATGGGCAGTCTCCAGGTTCTTCCACGGCTGGAAACGAGAAATATAAACTTAATTTTAAACATTATTCATGTGAACAATTCTCTCTTCTTTAGGAGACTCTGGTGGCCTTGTGGTAAGAAGCTGCACTATAAACCCAAAC
>NW_006399949.1:1533609-1535789 GCF_000299155.1 Elephantulus edwardii
CAAAATCCTAGATGAGACAGTTAAGAAACCTAGCCACAGCATGGCTGGGGGCAAACTGTTAAGAAGTTACTTTCAGGAGTGAAAGGGCATCAACCACTGTAGAATCTGATTAGGTGATAAAAGGTTTCCAAACAAAAAGTTATCTGAGTTTTCCATTTAAGAACAAAAATTCAATGTGTTGGGCTTCAAGAATGAGTAAGTGAACCAAAGCAAAAATAACTTGATGAACAAAGAAAAAAAAATGGCCTAATTCAAGAGATTATTGTTGTTGTTAGGTGCTGTCAAGTCAAGTATGACCCATATTGACCCCATAAACAACAAATCTAAACCCTCTTCTAGCCTGTGTCATCTTTACAATCTCTGACACACTCAAGCTCATTGCTACAGTCACTGTGTCAATACACCTATCTATTAATTTTCAGATGCCAAATAAGAATCTAATTCTTTATAAACCTTTCTGCTGCTCTCAGAATTAAAAATGTACTTGTTTCATTCAGTTTCTGGATAATGCTAAGTACAAATGCTATGATAGAGAATCACCTTTGTTTATTTTAAGTGTGTTTTCTTACAAAAAAAAATAAATGTGCTTTCTTAAGAGTTAGAATGCACATTATTTAAACATCTCAGCAATAGAATTAAACAGCAAAATTTTGTGTCTTTTACTTAATAGCTGTGCTTACATGAAGAAGTTACTTCTATTTATTGTTTTTAAATATTTCAGCTCTGAAAATCAGGATAAATGTAAGTACTTAAACGAAATTATTGTTAGAAATAAATAAACAAAGCCAAGGAAGTCACTTAAATTTATGTTTGACTTTGAATGACAATGTATTTGTGCTTCTAGATTCAAAGGTCATGCTTATAATGACAATAATATTAGCTATTTTATTCATTATTGCAAATATATACCAAAGGTAGAGGGTTGTGGAAAAGAAGACTCTCAATGAGACAGTTCAACATGGTGACTGCAGCAACGGGTTCACATGTGTCAGAGATGGTGAAGATAAAATAGGGTAAGACAGATTTCAGAGTACTCAATTTCACAACACCTAACAACAACAACCACAGAAACCACTGAGGGAGTTCTGATGACTTAGTGGAAAAGCATTGCCATGTCAATCCAAAGGCATTAAATTTTATTCGACAATTTTCTCCACAATCAGAAGATGGGAAATCCCTGTGTGATTTATAGCCTCTGAAAACCCACTAGAAGGTCAGCTATGAGTTGATTCTGACTTGATGGTACAATGGAGCTCTGGTTGCCTAGTCAGGAGTAAGGAGTGAAGCTGCCAAGCCAAGGGAAAGCATTTAAAATCCACCAATTGAAGGGAGCTCTGGTGGCCTAGGGGCAAGACGCTGTACTGCAATCCCAGAGGAACGAGGTTCAAATCCACCAGATGCTCTGCTGGAGAAGGAGGGGGCAATCTCCTCCTGTACCAGTCAGATCTGATTTAACTGTACATGTAAAAATAATACAATAAAAATAAAAAAATTATTTAAAACCCACCAATTGTTCCATGAGGAAAAGATAGGCAACTTCCTTCCATGAAATTGTAAGCCTCTGACAATTTTCTGAGTTGGTCCAGACTTGATGATAATGAACACTGAGAGAGTATAGCTTTGTAGACAACATTAAGACAATAGCTATGGATTAGAATTTCTGAGTCCAAATCCCAGCTCAATAATTTTTAGACTTAAAATTTCTCTATCTCAATGGTAATATTCCATTGATAAAGTGTGTCAAAATCAGACCAGGTGTCAATTTTCAGTTACTCATGTGCATGTTTAAATTGAAGCTGAAGAAAATGAAAACTAGTCCATGGGAACCAAAATAATATTTTTAGTTTATCCCAGTTGAATTTAAGGATTGTCTTACTAACAATTTTGATGCATTCAAGACCAATGATAAAAGACCAGAGGAAATGTGAGAGGACATCAAACATTTCATCCATGGAAAGAGCAAAAGGGTATTATGAAGAATAAGGAGAACAAAAAAAAACCCAAACAAAACACCCAAATGGGCGGGGGCGGGGGTGTGAAGAAAATTGGAAGAATTTGTTCTCAAATACAATGTATTTAAATTTTGTAAATAAACTAGTGTGAAAAAAACCACAATCCCAAATGGATGTCAGTAGAGAGTATTAGAATTCATTATAGTTTTTAGAAGCCAAAATAAAAGG
>NW_006399949.1:1536269-1537951 GCF_000299155.1 Elephantulus edwardii
AAAAAAAATAAGGCCCCAGGAATCAATGGAATACCAATTGACATATTTCAACTAGCAGATATAACACTAGAGATCCATTATCTGTCCCCATTTCCAGGAAAGATGATCCAATAGAATGTGGAAATTATCAAATCATATCATTAATATTTCATGAAAGCAAAATATTATTAAAAATCATCCAAAAATAGCTACAATCGTACATTGACAGGGAACTACTAGAAGTTTGAGCCAATTTTAGAAGAGGCTGTGGCACCAAGGATATCATTGTTGATGTCAGATGGATACTGGCTTAAAGCAGAAAATCCAAGAAGAATGTCTATCCACATTTTATTGACTATGCAAAGGTATTTGATTGTGCTGGTCATAATAAATTATGAATAATGTGGAGAAGGATGGGAATCCCAGAACAATTAATTGTGCTGAGGTGGAATCTATACCTAGACCAAGAAGCTGTTATACAAACAGACCAAGGAAACATTGTTATTATGTGCCGGCGGGTCGCTTGTGACTCATAGTGACCCTATGTACAACAGCCCCAAACCCTGCTCTATCCTGTGCCAATTGCACTGCCTCCGACACACCCATCCCGATTACCCTACTCAACGAATCAACCCACCTCATAGAGGGTCTTCCCCTCCTTGTGCTGTCCCTCCACCCTCCCAAGCATGATGTCCTTCTTCAAGGACCTGTCCCTCCTTACAACATTTCCAAAGTATGTCAGACAAAGCCCTAGAATCCTTGCCTCCAAGAAGCCGCCTGGTTTAATCCTCTCCAGGATGAATCTGTTGTTTTCTTCGCAGTCCATGGTTTAAAATCAGGAATGATGTGTGTTAGGGTTGTATTTTTCGCCATACCTGTTCAATATGTATGCTGAGCAAATAATTCATGGTTCTGAGCTCAATGAGGAAAAATGTAGCAACAGTATCGGAGGAAGACTCATCAACAACTATGCAGATGACACAATTTTGCTTGCTGAAAGTAAGGAGAATATGAAGCACTTGCTTCAGAAGATCAAGGACTACAACCTTTGATATGGAATACATCTCAGCATCAAGAAAACGAAGATCCTTACCAAAGGAACAACAATCAACATCATGGTAGGTCGAGAAAAGATTGAAGATAATGGTTTCATCTTTCTTGGATCAACAACTTTCTTGGTACCAGCAGTCCTGAATTGCATTGAGAAGTTAGTTGTTAGGAATCTCTCCAAAATCCTGGAGAGCAATGGCGTCAGTTTGAAGACTAAAGGGCATCTAATTCAGGCCATTGTCTTCTCAATCTACTGTTATACACCAGAGAGCTGGACAATGGATAAGGATGACAGAAGAAGAATTGATGCCTTTGAGTTGTGGTGCTGGAGAAGATTACTGACTATCCATGGACTGCTAAAAGAATAAGCAGATATGCCTTAGAATAAATACAGCAGAGATCTTAGAGGCAAAATGGTGAAGTTCTGTCTTTCATTATTTGGACAAGTAGCTAGGTGAGGTTATTCCTTTGAAAGGGACATCATTCTTGGAAAGATTCAGAGTAAGCAAAGGAGAAGAATACTCCTAAAAAGATGAATTGATGTAATAATTTCAGCAAAGGGTGCAAGTATATCAGAAATAATAAGGATGACACAGAAACAGGCAGGTTTCAGGTAGCTGTTCATAGGGTTGCTATGAATCATACTTGACTCT
>NW_006399949.1:1538482-1540823 GCF_000299155.1 Elephantulus edwardii
CAGTTTGCTTTTCTCTTAGTAAGTGTATATCTATCTATATCTATCTATCTATCTATCTATCTATCTATCTATCTATCTATCTATCTATCTCTATTGTTGTTGTTAAGTACCTTAAGTCAGAATCGACCTATAGCTGACCCTCCGGTGGGTTTTCAGAGGCAATAAACTACATTGGAGGAGATGATCCATTTTTCTCCCGTGGAGAAGCTAGAGATTCGATCCTTGTACCTCTGAACTGGCAGAGTAATTCCTTGCCACTAAGCCACCAAAGTACAGCAAAGACAGAGAGAATGGTGTAGGTTAGGAAAGAATTTTTATCTGTTATATAAATGTTTGCTATGAGTCAGGGTCTTCTACTCCATAGTCCCTAACAAAAACTACTACTACTTCTTCCCTTTTTTTCTCAATAAGTTGTTTTAGTTTTAAAAAAAGTTTTGTGTTTCGAAAATGACTGCACAACTTGAAAAAGTAATGTCGCTGAAATATAAATTTCTGAGTTAATGTATGTGTTGCTATGTACATTTTCAAAACCAACTACTTTTTAGAATGATTTTTTAATTGTGATTTGAGTGAAAGATTACAACAAAATTGCTTTCTCATTCACTTATTCATAAATACACATTTTTGGTTGTTTTGTTTACTTTGCTTCTCATGCCAACTTTCCCTCTTCCAATGCATAACACATGTCCTATAGTGGCTTACTGGTTAAAGAATTAGGCTGCTAAAGTTGATTTCATCACAAATAATCAGCAGGTCAAACTCACCAACTGCTCTGCAGAAGAAAGATTGTGTTATCTGTTTCCATAAACATTAATAACCTTAGAAGCAAGGACGGTGAAACTTTGTCTCACGTGCTTTGGGCAGGTTGTCATGAGGTTGTCCGTTCTTGGAAAAAGACATCAATGTATTAGGGTCAGAGTTGGGCAATTCAGCTAAAACGATGCAAGGCTGGGTGGAAAGAATGCTAGGTGAGATACCAACAATATAAGAAAGCCAGAAACTCATGTCAAAGGCTTTAAGCCAGGTAAGAAAGGTAAGACTAAACTTTAAGCTAAACGAGGTAACAAGTAATATTATCTAATAGGGAAAAATTCTGTGCCCTGCAGTCCTGACATGCACAGTAAAAGCTGTCCTCAAAGCAGCTATGCAAATTTATACAACTGGCAGTTTCAGACACAACTGATTAGAGTAGTAACTGCCAGCCAATTGAACATCCCATGTATGACATCCATCCACTTCCTAAACAACATGCCTATGGAAACTCTCTGAACTTTCAGAAGTGAGGATAGTTTTAGAAAAGCTTCAGGTCTTTTGTTCATAGGGTCTCTATGAGTAGTGGTCTACTTGACAGCTATCAATAGCAATACAACCCACCTTGGTTGTATGACTTATGATCCTCTACTTTCTTTCATTGAAGAGTGGTCCACTCTTCTCTCTGGAATGTATCCTTTTATATAAACCTGCCTCTACTTTTACCTTTCTTCTTGTTGGCCTCACCTTTCATCTTGGCCTGCTGGTTGTCCGATTAATTGTTCATACTCTAAGGGCTCAGTTCATACAAGAACTATTTTAAACAAGACAAACAATGGCTCTTTTACAAGTCTCCATACTTGCAGTACATGAAAAACAGCTCTTATAAGGTTATTAAAATTTTGCTACTCCTGTAACTTGACTATGTCTCTTCCCGTCTGTTCTGATTTTTAGCTGAGTGAAGAAGGCTGAAGCCAGGGCTTCAACTGAACAGTATCAGTTGAGGGTCAGAGAACATGAGGTAGGTTCTCAACAAGGTGTATTGACTATAACTGTAGGCCTGAGCATATCAGAGATTGTGAGGATCAAAAAGGACAAGGTTCAGATCTATATTCATAGAGGTCACTAGGAGTGGTAGTCAAATTGGCACGTAACAACAATGATACATAGAAATAAATTCAAATTAACATTAAGTGTTACGTAAATCCATAATAATTAGTGAGTTAAAATTATAATGAAACTGCAATGTCACAAAACAAATAATAGTTTTATAAGTCATATTGCCATGTTGTTGTTACTGTCATGTGCTGTCAAATCACCTGCGACTCATACTCTATGAACAACAGCTCTGAACCCTGCTCTATCCTGAGGCAGCCTCACCAGCTCTGACACACATACCCTGCATTACCCCAGTCACTGAATCAATCCATCTCATCAAGGGTCTTCCTCTCTTGCACTGTCCCTCCATCCTCCATCATGTTCCTTTCCAAGGACTAATCCCTCCTTGCAACATTCCCAAAATATGTCAGAAGAAAGCTTCAGAATCCTTGCCTCCAAGGAGCTCTCCAGGATGAACATGTTTGTTTTCTTT
>NW_006399949.1:1541557-1546710 GCF_000299155.1 Elephantulus edwardii
TATTTCACTCAGCATAATGTTCTCCAGAGTCAACCATTTTGAATAATATTGCATGAGTTCCTTGTTTTTCAATGCAGCATAGTATTCCATTGTGTGTTTTCTTAATAGTCCAAGATACAGTCAATACTCTTCTCCATCACCACATTGCAATATACGTTTTTAAATTGAGGTTATTTTAATATTAGTCTATGTTATCATCTTTTGGAAGGTAGATGAAGGTGAAAGAGAAGAAAACACTTGACCAGGTGGATTGACACAATGACTGCAGCAATTGGCTCAAGTGAATCAGAGATGGCACGGGATAAGAAAGGATTGAGATCTGTTATTCGTAGGGTTGTTGAGTTGTACTCAACTAAACGGCATCGATCAACAATGATATTAATAATTTTCAATCCATCTTTGTAGTACTAATTTAATTAAATATGATTTTAAAGAGACTGTAACTATTAGTTTAATCCAGCTTCCAAATTATCCCCTTCATATAAACCACAAAAATAATTCACTGTTAAGTGGACATTTTTAAATATACTGAGTGTTGTAGGACCAACAGATTGAGAAAGTTGTGTGTCAAGCCTGGGTGAAAAACCCCAATAAATGGAAACAAAATCTCTTACGATGGGTTATTACTTATAGAAACATTATTCAATTTTAATTATTCTGCATTTCCATAAAATAGTTAGAAGACTATTTTCCAGTGACAGAAGTCAAGATCAGTTGAAGACTGAGGCAATGCCAAATTACTGAACTTGTTTGCCAAGGCTTAGTATTCAGAGCTGTTATGCAGTGTTGCTATGTGTCACAAGCAACTCAACAGCACATAACAACAACAACAACAACAATAAACACTTGTTAATATGTTTGAGATTCAGGATAAATTATCTGCCAATCTTTGCTGTTTAGTTCCAATAAAGTAAAAATGTAATCATTGCCTTTTGTGATATGTTACAGTTTAGAATGCATTTTTACAAACTCAGTTGTTGCCAAGCATATTAAGACAGAAATAAACTTGCATAAAATTACAACAAACTCCAGTTGGAAGAATGAATGTGTAGTCTATGGCTTTTCTATTTTACCATGTTGTTATTTAATGGATTTGTTCTACTGTGGTTAAAAATAAGCATGTATGTTTGAATACATTCACAAAAATACATAAAAACTATTAGAAGTTCTTTTAACTTGGCAATTGCTTTCAGACCTCCTTTACCAATAAATACACTCGATAATTATCATAAATAATAGAAATATTATTTAGGTACTTAATCATTTGACTTTCTAATCGAGGCAAATGGCAGTGGCAAACAGCACAGTAATATCATTGAATTCAGTAATCCATTCTCCCCAAACAAATAGCTGTTGAAAGGCAGATGGAGGTGCCAGTTGTGTTCAAGTGCAGGTGATTACCGCCCAGCCTGCAAGTCACCAGGTTGTTGTTCTCTTCAGCAGAAAACTGTCCATTAACTTTCTGAGGAGCCAAAAGCAAAAGGAGAGGAATTTATGAAGTTGCGAGCCCATATGGCTGGCAGTGAGTTAATCTGTGTCTGAGCAGCAGGTAGCACCAGCCAGTCTGTCTGTTGGGGCTGTTAGTAACCCAGGGGCAGATCAGAGAACAGCAGGGAAGGGGATCAACTCGGGCTGCAAATACAGTCAGGAATGTGGCAGGAAATTATTTTTGAAAACACACTTTGCAGCATAAGGGCAGCCATCAGATGTTACATCATAATCTATCAGCAATTTCTACAATTGAGAAATTTCCAAAGCTATAAATGTAGGTGCAAATTCACAATATGGTTATAGATATATAGTTATTAAGTGAATTTTCTTTGCATAGTATCTTGCATTCAAATGTTATTTCCAATTCTCTTAAAATTAAGATCAAACTTTTAGAAAGCAATATTTTAACACAGTGACAAACCAACTGCTCTGGAATTATTAGAAAGGTATAGTTGTAATGATGAGTGTTCTGGTTTAAAAACCAGGATGAAATTGTGGTTAAATAATAGTTCTATGAGTGTAATATCAAAACAAGGAGAAAAGATAAGACATAATTTAATAATTAATTGGAAATCCCATAAAAAAACCTGAGTCATGGGGAATAATTCAGTACTAAAATTAAATAGGAAGCCAAAAAATGATTTGAAGATTGAATGACGATTATTGGTATCTATTCATGTGTCTATCATCTGTCTTTCCTTCTCCTTTCCTTATTTGTCTTTCTTCACTTTGTACCTATTTTGTCTTTCCTTCTTTCTTACTCATTCTACGTCTCACTCAAGTTGAAGACTTGAGTATTAAAATTAGTATTAAAATAGTATTAAAATTGCCATATTTTGTGTCTAAAGGATTAACACAAAAGTGTTTACACAAATGAACCAGACCAAAGAATCTGCTTACATATAGTATTTTAATAATTAACCATAAAATTAAAGCAACTAATTTGTTTAAATTTACCTTATACAAGGAGGCAGAGCAATGTCATCATTTTTTAAATATTCAAGAGAAAATGTCAGAGATATAAAGGTTAAGAGAGAAAGAAAAAGAGGAATTAAAATTGCTGCACCTCCTCTAGGCAAAATCTGTAAGTCCAATGGTATGAATGCAGGAATTAGGTAGTCTGTTCTCCAGATATTTTACAGCTTCAGCAGCCTGATGGAGGGTTGTTATGAGTCAGAATTAATTCAACAATTTTCTATCAATGTCAAATGGTCTTCACTAGCTTCCTCGATTCAACATATGAAACATATAGGCCATTATACGCATTAAAACTAAATTTATAATATTGAGCTTACTATATAGGAGGGAAAATTTTATTTCTTGTTTCCATTTCTCCTAGGGGTAAAAATAATTGAGCACCTCACAAGACTAACGTTGCTGTTGTTGTGTGCCATTGCATACTCATAGCATTGCAACTCATAGCAACGCTATTTGCAACAGCTCTGAACCCTACTCTATTTTGAGCCAACCTTACTGTCTCTGACACATTTACCGCAGTCACATTATCCCAGTCACTGAGTCAATCGGTCTCATCAAGAGTCTTCCTTTCTTGTGCTGTTCCTCCATCCTCCCAAGTATGATGTCCCTCCTGGCAACATGCCCAAAGTATGTAATATGGAGCTTCAGAATCCTTGCCTCCAAAGAGCACTTTGGATTCACCTTCTCCAGGATGAATCTGTTTGTTGTCCTAGCAGTCCATGGTGCATTCAATACTTGTCTCCAACCATAGCTCAAAGACATCAATTCTTGTATCATCTCTAGTCATTGTCCAGGTTTCTGATGCATAGTACATTATTACAAACCATGGCCTACATCAGGTGCACCTTAGTCTCCAGACTGACATTGTTGCTCTTCAGTATTCTGGAGAGGTCCCTGATAGCATATTTTCCCAATGCAATTTGACTTTTGATTTCCTGGCTGCTGGTACTAAGAGTGTTGATTGTGGAGCCAAGCAAACTGAAGCTGTTAATCTCAATCTCTTCACCACCTATCATGATGCTGCCAATTGCCCCAGTGGTGAAAATCTTTATTTACTTGATCTTGATTTTCACTTCATATCAAAGGCTGCAGTCCTTGATCTTCTGCAGCAAGCGTTTCAGGTCCTCCTCAGTTTCAGCAACCAAAGGTCTGTCATCTGCATAACGCAGGTTGTTGATGAGTCTTCCTCCAATCTTGATGCCACATTCTTCCTCATAGAGCCCAACCTCCTGAAGATAGGATACCTCCCTTGAATACGTCCTTCCCGATGCAGCGTTTCCTTGCTCTGTTCTGATGACTGCCTCCTGGTCCGAATGCAGGTTTTGCATAAGTAAAATCAAGTGTTCTGAGCTTCCCATTCTTCTCAGAGTTAACCACAGTTTGTTGTGATTCACATAGTCAAATGTCTTTACATAGGCAATGAAACACAGATAGACATTCTTGTGGTTCTCTCTGCTTTCAGTAAGATCCATCTAACATTAGCTATATTATCCCTAGTCACATGGCCTCTTCTAAATACATCCACTGTTGTCAGGCTAATTATGATTCTCAGAAATAGGCCTGTAGGATGGAGTTGAATAGTCCCATACAGTTTTCTAGGCTCAAAAGAATATACTTCAAAAGACATAGAGATAACCAGGATAGTACAAGTACCTGTGTAAGTCACATAATACAAAAACATGTATATTTTCCCATAATATGTACAATTAATGTTGAATATGATAAATGTAAAATAAGTGGGACAGGCATTTCATCTTTTAGATAGGTCTAAAATTCATTATGCAGTTATTTTATGAAACTTATTAATAGGAACTTCTGTACAACCACAATTATTTTTTGTATGTTAATATTTAAAGTTTTGGGTGCCATATAATTGTACTTGTTCCCAAACATCTATAAAATATTCTCTACAACAGAAAACATTTAGAAGGGTCAAGTTTATGCCTTCAGCTCTGAATGGAAGCAGTAGTCAGAAAATCAAATGATGTATTGCAACAGGCAGATAAACTGAAGAATGACATTTTGAGGAGGACAAAAGTGCTCATTTCTCAAGTCATGTTATAGCATTCAGTTGCTTCATATACATATAAGACTTGAAGCATTTGCTGCAGAAGATCAAACAATACAGCCTACAATATGGATTGCATCTCAATGTCAAGAAAATAGAAATCCTTACCACTGGACTGATAGGTAGTATAATAATAGATGGAGAAAAGATCGAAACTGACAACAATTTCATCTTACTAGGATCTATAATTCAGATCCTTAGTACCAGTAGTCAGGAAATCAGGAGACATATTGCATTTGGAATGTCTGCAACTTCTCCAAATTATTAAGGAGTAGTGATGCCTGTTTGAGGACTAAGGTTCATCTGATTCAGGCCAGGATCTTTCTGATCCCTTCCTATGAATCTGAGAGCTAGACAATGAATGTTGTTGTTGTTGTTGCTGTTATGTGCTGTCGAGTCGTTTGCCGCTCATAGGGACCCTATGTACAACAGCCGTAACCCTGCTCTATCCTGTGCCAATCGCACTGCCTCTGACACACCCATCCCGATTACCTCAGTCACTGAATCAATCCATCTCATAGAGCGTCTTCCCCTCTTGTGCCGTCCCTCCACCCTCCCAAGCATGATGTCCTTCTCCAAGGACCTGTCCCTTTTTGCAACATGCCCAAAGTATGTC
>NW_006399949.1:1551000-1589169 GCF_000299155.1 Elephantulus edwardii
GACTAGAGGGCACTTAACAACAACAGTAGCAAGTGTGTTGATTGCATATTCAAGCAAGACAAAATCATTGACAGCCTCAATTCTTTCTCCATCTAATATGATGTTGTTTATTAGCCCAGTGGTGAAGATTTTTTCCTTGATGTTGAAATGTACTTCATATTGAAAGCTCAAGTCCTTCTCTCTTTCAGCAAGCAAGATTATCTAGTTTGCAAAACACATGTTATTGATGAATATTCCTATGACCCTTATGCCACAATCTTTTTCATAGAGATTGTCTCAGGAAAGGCAAAGTTAAGAGATGTTGTTTATAGGGTAGCTATTGGGAAGGGAGTGCACCAGAGTTGTATTCGCTTTCCATATCTATGGGAAGCCAAACTCTATACCAAACATTATATGAAAACACTTGTGCAGGAATTGAAGGAATTCCAGATATATAAGTCAGGCTTTCTCTTGTGGCAGATCCTAGAAAACGAGCTGTTTGTTCCCTGCAAGACAGGAAACAGCAAGGGGCCCCCTACAGAGGGAGTGTTACTTCCTGAGCTAGAGTTCACCCTGAGGCATCAAGGTTAATAGTTAAGGGTAAACCAAATTCTTGCATTTGTGAACCCCTCCTTCCTGAGTCAAGCAGAAGGTTTTCAACAGAAAGAGATTGGCTTCATTTGCATTGACTTCTCTTTGTGATTTACTACCTGATAATTTTCAATAAAGACACAGGGAAGCTTGACTTGGGGTCGTCATTCGAGAACTGCTGGCCCCCTATTTTATGCTCTCTGCTCTATCACATTCCTGGCTGTTTGACTCATTATTAGTAATTATAAAATTATTCTATTCTTTGGGACCCTTGGTCTGCAACACATACCTACTCAAACTGTATGCCGAAAAATTATCTGAGGATCTGGACTCTATAAAGAGGAATGTGGCATCAAGATTGGAGGGAGACTCATCACTAACTTTCATTATGTAAATGACACAACCTTGCTTGCTTGCTGAAAGTGAAGAGGGCTTGAAGCGCTTGTTGCAGAAGATCAAGGAAAGCAGCCTTAGGAATGGATTGCATGTCAATGTCAGGAAAATGAATATTTTTACCACTGGACCGATAAGCAGTGTCATGATGGATGGGAAAGAGTTTGAGACTGTCAATAGCTTCATTTTGCTTGGACCCACCATTAAAAGCCTTGTGTATAAGTACTCAGGAAATAAGTAGATGCATTACTCTGGGAAAATCTGCAGGTAGGGACATTTCCCCACAAAGAAACCACCATCTTTTATTTGGTGATCTTATTCTTGTATATATATTTTTTAATTCTTGTATAAATTTTTATTCTTTTACTATCTGTCTTTAATCCTTTATTAAAACCTTTGGAAGATCAAACATATGTTGGAACTCAGCATTTTTAAATTAAAGATATTATTTTTCATGTTCTACATATTTAGAGAAGCACTGATGGCCTAGTGGTAAGATGTTTCACTGAAATCCCAAAGTCATGTGCCCTGCTGGTTCAAATCCATAGCTGTTCCATGATAGAAGGATAAGCAGTCTCCATACATATGATTTACTTCCTCTGAAAACCACTGGTGGGTAAGCTGTGAGTTGGTTCTGAATCAAGGGCACACATCACACACACACACACTTATATAGTATGTAACACTTCATATATATTGAAGAGTCTCCATAGTCTCTTTAATTATTCAAAAGAGTATTCAATTATTTTTCAATTGTAGATATCCTCACAAGTGTTGTAAACTTAATGACAAAGAAAGAGCTTTAAGTGATGTTGATCAGTATTTTTTTACGAAGTGAATTCAGAGCAAGTAAATGTTTACAATTACTTGAATGAGAAATATAAAAAAGAATTTTTTTTCATTTCCCGAATTCTTAGGATTTTATCATTGCAGATTAAAAATTGTGAGATTCTATAAAACAACGTATTTCTATATAAGTCCCTAACACATTTCTTTATTCTTTTGTCAACACAGATGGACTCATTTAACTTCTAATTATGCAAACAAGTACTCCTCCAATTTTGGCAATCCTTTCCAAATTTCTACCTCTGAATTTTTTCTTTTCTGGTTTGATAATATTTATTGTGTTCTATTCTGCATAATTCTATTGTACTACATAATGTTGTGATATTGTATAATATTACAACAGCTTGAAATGGCTATATGTTAATTCAAGAAGTTATATGTTAATATACTGTTTCTGTTCCTTTGTTGTTGTTGTTGTTGTTATGTGCCATTGAGTCGCTTGTGACTCATAGCAACCCTATGTACAAGAGCCTTAAACCCTACTCTGTCCTGTGCCAACCTCACTATCACCAACAAACCTACTCCCACTACCCCAATCACTGAATTGATCCATCTCATTGAGGGTCTTCCTCTCTTGCACTGTCCCTCCACTCTCCTAAACATCATGGCCCTCTCCAAGGACTGGTTCCTCCTTGCAACATGCCCAGGGTATGTCAGACGAAGCTTCCGAATCCTTGCCTCCAAAGAGCAGCCCAGTTTTACCCTCTACTGGACAAAACCCTTTGTTCTCCTAGCAGTACATGGTATATTCAATAGTTTTCTCCAGCACTACAGTTGAAAGGCATCAATTCTCTTTCTATTATTCCTAGTCATTGTCCAGCTCTTGGATGCATAACACACAATTGTGAAGACTATGGCCTGGATCAGTTGCACCTTAGTCTCCAGCCTGACATCATTGCTCTTCAGTACTCTGGAGAGGTCCCTAATAGCTAACTTTCCCAATGCAGTTTGTCTCTTGATTTTCTGGCTGCTGGTACCAAGAGTGTTGATTGTGGAGCAAAGCAAACTAAAACTGTTAACAATTTCAATCTCAGCCTTGAATTAGTTCTGACTCAAACACATTCAAATCTTGCATAATTCTTACAGCTGATGCTAAATTTGAGCCTATTGTTTGAAGATAACATGTTTATCCATCCTCTTAGCATTTTCTTCTTTTTTTTTTTGCTACCTCTAGACTTTCCAGAAAAAGTATTAAGTCTGTTGGAGACAATGAGATTGGCTAAAGATAGGGCAGGTTTCAGAGCTAGTGTATATAGCGTTGTTATGAGTTGCTGGCAACTCGATGGCACATAACAACAACAACATACTTTACCTGACATGTCTTTCCCCAGGATTTTATAAAACCCTCAAAACCAAACTGTTCCCACCAATATTGAGTGTTCATTAGATTTCTGAGGTTATCTCTCCATCTCTCTCACAGAGTTGCTGGTGGATTCATACCAATAGAGATATTCAGTCTTTTCATTAGCAGTGCAACATGCTGCAGACTAATATGTTGTTGTTATGTGCTGTCGAGTTGCTTGCGACTCATAGTGACCCTTTGTACAGAAACTCTGAACTCTGTTCTATTCTGTGCCAATCTTGTCTCTGACACATCTACCCCTATTACTCAAGTCACTGAATCATCAATGGTCTTCTTCTCTTGAGCTCTCCCTCACAAGCATAATGTCCCTCTCCAAGGACTGGTCACTTCTTGCAAGATGCCAAAATTATGTCAGACAAAGCTACAGAATTCTTGCCTCCAAGGAGAGCCTGGTTTCACCCTCTCTAGGATGAACCTGCTTGTTCTCCTAATATGTACAATGAAAATAATATAATGATACATCAACCTTGTTTCTAAGATGTATTGTAGCCAGACCTCTTCCATTGTTTTAATTAGATAAGTATAGAACATGAAGAGTCAATCACATCAATGTTTTCAAATATTTTAATTCTGGTTTTGATTGTTTCTTGAATTATTTCCAAGAAAAATACCCTTCTTTCACATTTCACACCCTTGAATAGATTAAAATAATTTCCTGTTTTGATATATCCTTGAAATATACATAACAATTCCAGTTAATTTCAAACAAAGATTCAACATAAATAGTTGTTTGAGAGAAAAGAAATAATACAATCCTCTTTAATTTGAAAATATTTTACCCACTATGACAGTGTACCGACTGTTTTGCTGTTGGATTTTCCCAGGAAAAGGCAGTATTTGAATAAAAAATGCAATTGTATTCATGTCAGATATATTGAGAGCTTTGAGCCTTTACTCAAATTTATTTTCTTTATATAGTAAAAGAAGAAGGGAAAAAATAAATTAAAAAAGAAGTCTAATGTATCAACCAATTATTCTGTACACTGATTGATA
The DNA here is from genome assembly GCF_000299155.1 of Elephantulus edwardii. Classification (NCBI taxonomy): domain Eukaryota; kingdom Metazoa; phylum Chordata; class Mammalia; order Macroscelidea; family Macroscelididae; genus Elephantulus; species Elephantulus edwardii. Next base: position 1,555,166 of record NW_006399949.1, read on the forward strand.
AGAAATGCCCTAGATACACAAATCATCCATTTGAACACAAGTTGGATTCTCACACCTTGACTTGCTATTTCGCTCCCCAAACCCATGTTCTTAATCATCTCAAACAAAAAGTATCTCATCCTCGTGATTATTTTCATTTGTCTTTCCACTACCACTTTCCTTCATAATGGATATTTCAACCTCAGGACTTGAATTTTTTTCGTATCTCAGGTTTAAATATAACTTGAATTTGTGCAATTCTAAGCACTTTTTGTCATTTTCCATTAAAATTATCCAAGCTGTTCATAATTACACTGATTATAGGGATTTATTTGGTAAAATACCAGTGTTCAAAAGCAGAAAAATAGAAAGCAGATTGGCTTGCAATTTATTGACGACCAGAGACTATTGCCTGTGTTCAGGCTTGAGTAATAATCTGTTGTTATAGACTTATTAATTCCACTAAAACCTTTAATATAAGCTCATATTAATTGTATCTCTAAGCTTCATTCCTTAGCTTAGCAATGCTAAATTTTCCTCATATAAAACTGGACTGTAATTATAATTTACTTAGCTGGAATTTACAAAATATGTTGCCTCTTATGACTTTTAAAATTCCAAGTCAAAACGTTTGAAAGAGAGGCATAGAGGATTTGACCAAACATAAAGAGTTTTGTCACTTTATAGATACCATGAATTCAGAAAACATTAGCATTTATATCCCAGTGAACAATGTGTGTGAGGGCCCACATGCATATTATTTCAGCCTTTTTTTCTTCTTTTTATAAAGTAAAATTTTATTAAAAAAAAAGAAAGTGTCTAGTCAGTGGCCTCTCCAAATTATTGAGGAGCAATGATGTCAGTTTGAAGAGTAAGGTGAGCTTGATTCAGTCCATGTTATTTTCAATCACTTGCTATTCATTGGAGAGCTGAAATATGAAAAAGGATGATAGAAGAACTGATGCATTTGAGCTGTGTTGTTGGGGGGAAGAGCATGGACTGCCAAAAGGACAAACAGATATGTCTTGAAGAAGGTGCAGCCAGAATGCTCCTTAGAGGGAAAGAAGACAAAGCTTCATCACACATACTGAAGTTAGAAAGAGAAAAATATGCAAAACGTGAATGAAAAGTGAAACACAGTTCAAAGCAGTGCTGATGTCTGCAGCTGACTTCAACATGCCATGACATCTACTGAGTCATGATGGCCAGTTCTGTAACAAAGGCTAGTTTAATAAATGTCAGCACTTCTAAAATGCAGATGGTGGACTTGTGGTTGCTCTTTAAGTGGTCGTTTCACCTTTTTTTTTAAAAAAAAAATTAATTTTAATGAAAGTTTACAAAAACTTTGGATTTCCATTCTTTCATTGTTGCACTTTTCTCCCTGTCCACCCCTCCTCCCACCCCAAGTTCTCTCTTATCTTTGAAAAGTAAACGAAAAATTCTTTCATTGTTATATAATCCCCCCCCCAAGCCCACTCCACTGTTCAGCCTTCATTCTGGACTCCTATCATGACAATAATACCTACTCTTCTATCCCTTTTAAACAGTTCTCTCCATCACTTGTTTTAATGAAATATACATAATTTATCCATCTTTCTCAGTCTCCCCCCAACCCTGGTGCCAGTGCCATTTTACATCAGTGGTACCATGCAGTATTTGTCCTTTCATGACTGAGATATTTCAGTCAGCATAGTGTCCTCCAGGGTCACCCATTTTGAATAATATTTCATGAGTTCCTTGGTTTTCAATGCAGCATAGTATTCCATTGTGTGAATATACCTCAGCTTCTCTATCCATTCATTTGTTGATGGACACTTAGGTTGTTTCCAACTCTTTACTATTGTGAACAAAGCCATGATAAACATGGGTGTGCATATATCTGCTGGGGTGGCAAATATGGTTTCTTTAGGTTATATTCCCAATAGGGGAATTGCTGGGTTAAATGGTATCTCTATTTGCAACTTTTTGAGAAAACGCTAGTGGTTGCACCATTTTATACTCCCACCAACAGTGAATAAGGGGTTCAGTTTCTCTACAACCTCGCCAGCATTTGTTGTTTGCTGTTCTGTTAAATTTTGCTATTCTTACTGGGATTAGCTGATGTCTCATAGTTGTTTTGATTTGCATCTCCTTAGTGCTAGGGATTTTGAACGTTTCTTCATGTGTGTGTTTGTTATCTGAATGTCTTCTTTGGTAAAGTGTCTGTTTATATCCTGCGCCCACTAAGGTCCTTATCTCAGATGGTGTTGTTAAAAGTTCTTTCCCTGTTAGCAGGAGTTTTTTCCACCCTGTTGGGAAAAGTTTTTTATATACACAGCAATTTACTCTGTAGAAGGTTCGATTCATTAATTTTATCCTCTCAAGAGTGTACATTTCTGGCTGTATTTGTCAGCCTCTTTATACCATAGACCTTCTAAGCTTGGTCCCATTTGCCTCTTATGATCTTTATGGTTTGGTCTCTGATCCATCTTGAGTTGATTTGTGTGTATAGTGAGTGAGAGATGGGATCCTGTTTCAACTTTCTGCAGGTAGCAGTCCAGCTTTACCAGTACCATTATCTGGATCATATGAGATTTCTTTAGAAAGCTTTTCTTACAAAGTTGAACTCATATGAGAGTTCAATTTTTTTGGAAATGCCTAACTCCCTTCCAGAGTGGTTGTACCATTTTACAACCCCACTAGCAGGACGTGAGAGTTCCAATCTTACCACATCCTCTCCAACATTTATTGGTTGCTGTCCTATTAAACTTTCCCATTGCTACTGGAGTGAAATGGTATATCATTAAGTTTTTAATATGCCTCTGTGATTTCCTGTGATTTTAACTCTTTCTTCATATGTCTGTTGACCATCTGAATGTCTTCCTCAAAAGTCTTTCTATGTATTTTGCTCATTTTGTACTTTTACTACTAGGTTTTTTTTTTCTTGTGGAGATCCTGAAGTTGTCCTTAATCTTTAGATCTTTGAAATGACATTGCAAAATGTTTTTCTCATTTTGTTAACTTTCTTTTACTTCTTTTACTGTATTGGAAAAAAGTTTTAATTGTGCTCAGGAACTTGATTCTTAGAAGGTCCATTCTTTGATTTTATCCTCTCCTGGTTGTACATTTATGACTGTATTCGCAAGCCTGCATATGCCATAAACTATGACATGTAAGTTTGCTCCCATTTTTTTTTCCTCTTATGGTTTGGGGCTTTACCCCTAGGTCTCTGATCTACTTTGAGTTAATTTTTGTGTGTAGTGTGAGATGTGCATCCTGTTTTTTTCAGGAAAATGTCTAGTTTTGCCAGCAACACTTATTATAATTGTTGCTATTTCCCCATTTGATGTTTTGTTTCTTTGTCAAATACCAATTGACCAAAGATGAGCTGATTTCTGGTTTCTTGATTCTATCCCATTGGTCTTTGTATCTGCCATTGTACCAGCAGGTTGCTACTATGTCTGTGTGATAGTTTTTAAGACTACGGAATGCTATGCCTTCCAAATTTTTATTTTTATTTTTCTGAAGAGTGTTGTCAGCCATTTTCCTTTTGTATCCTTTTTAAAGAAATAAGTTTAGTGCCTGTGTTTATATTACATTGCATGTAGATTGTTTTTGGTAGTATTGTTATTTTGAGTGTTGTTATTATTGAGTCTTTTCTATCGATGAACAGGGAATATTTTTCCATTTAGTTAAATCTCTTATTGATTCTTGTACTAGTATTTTGTAGTTTTATTTATAAAGGTCTTTTTTGTCTCAGATTTATTCTCATGCATTTCATTTTGTGGTTGGCTATTGTAAACGGTATTGCTTTCTGAGTTTTCTTTTCTATTCCTTCTTGTTACTGTAGAGAAATCCCACTATTTTTTTGCATATTGCACACTGACATTCTACTAAATTAATCTACTAGGTCTAGTAGGTTTTGGTTGAGTCTTTGAGGTTTTCTACATGCATTATCATATTATTAGCATATATAGAGAGAGTTTTACCACCTCTATGACAATTTAGATATCTTTTAGTTCTTTCTTTTGTCTTATCACCCTAGCTAGTACTTCCAATACAATACTGAATAGTAGTGGAGATAGTGGGCATCCTTGTCAGTCTCTATTCACAAGGGAAATGTTTTTTGTCTTTCTACATTGAGGTTGATCTTGGTTCTTGGATTTGTATATATACTTTTCACTATGTTGAGGATATTTCCTATTTTATTGAGTGTTTTAATCAGGAAAGGGTGTTGGGTTTTGTCAAAGGCTTTTTCTACATCAATTGATGGAATTTTCTGGTTCTTGTTCTTTGGGTTTTTTTTTTAATGTATTGAGTTAACGACGATTGCTTTTCTTATGTTTGAAACATCCTTGCATACCTGTTATGAAACCCACATGGTTATAATGAGTTCATTTAAAAAAATCCACTGGTGGATTCTATTAGTCAGAATTTTGTTAAGGATTTTTTTTTTTAATCTATGTTTGTGAGAGATACTGGTCTATAGTTTTCTTTATAATTAATGTCCTGAGAGAAACTGGTCTGGAGTTGTCTTTTTCATTAGTACCCTTGCCTGGTTTTGGTAGTAGAGTTATACTTGCTTCATAGAATGTCTCTTGGAGTGTTCCTTCTTTTTCTATATTTTTAAATAATTTAGAAAGCATTGGTGATATTTAATCTCTGAATGTTTGGTACAATTTACTCATGAAGCCATCTGAGCCAGGGTTTTTTTGTGGAGGAACTTTTTATGATCTGTTCAATTTTTTCTTTTGTGATGGATCTGTTTAAGTGTTCTACATTTTTCTTTATCAACCCAGGTAGGGTGTGGTTTTCCATTTATTTGTCCATTTCCACTAGGTTTGCAAAATTATCATAGTATAGCTTTTCATAATATTCAATCATTATTGATTTAATTTTAGTTGGTTCTATTGTTATGCAATTTCTTTTACTTTTTATTCTAGCTATTTGCGTCTTATCTCTCTCTTTTTAAATTTTTTGTTAAACATGGCAGTGGTTTGTCTATGTTATTTATCATTTTGTAGAAACAGCTCCTGGTTTTGTTGATAGTTTCAATTGTTTTTTCTGTTTTCTACCTTGTTGATTTCAGTCTTTGTTTTTATAATTTCCTTTCTTCTTGAGGCTGTGGGATTATCTGGTTGTTCTTTTTTAATATTTGCTGAAGGTTAAGTTAAATGGTTTATTTTTCTCTTTTTTTTTAAAAAAAAAGCATTCTCCTATTGCTACGAACTGATCCTCCTCAAGCACCTTAGCTATGTCCCAGAGGTATTGCTATGTTGTATTATCATTTAACTCATTTCAAGAAACTTTTAGATTTTATTTTTTTTATCTTTTACAACTCAGTAGCTCTCAATTAAGGTGTTATTTACCTCCCATGTGGGGTTTATTGGTCCTTTATTCTCTTACAGTTAATTTCTAGTTTTATGGCATAGTGGTTTGAGAGGATGAGGCTTGCGAATAAATGGCCAAGTCTGGAAAATATACCATGTGTGCTTGAGAAGAATGTACATTGCGTTTTAGTTGGGTGAAGTACCCTCAATATGTTATGAGGTTGAGTTGGCTAATCGTATAGTTCAGTTCATCTGCATCTTTAAAAAATTTCTTTCTAGTTGACCTGTCCTTTGGTGAGAACATAATGGTAAAAAGTCTCCTCCTACTATTGTAGTACTATTTCTTTCTTCAATTCTGTTAACCATTGTTTTATGTGTTCTTCAGGTTTACCTTTGGGCATAGCTGTTAACCAAGGTTATAGTTTCTTGATCTATTGTGCCTTTAGTCATTATATACTGTCCTTCCTTATCTTTTATGATGATTTTTATCCTGAAGTCTATTTTATTAGAAATTAATATTGCCATTACTGTTTTCTTATAGATGCCATTTGTTTGGTATATTTTCCCCCACCGTTTGATTTTTAGTCTATATTTTTTTTTCTCATTTCTTAGTTGTGTCTATTGTAGACAACATATTGATGGACTTTGTGTTTTTTATTCTTCTGCTACTCTTTTTTCTCATAATCACTGTGTTTAGGCCATTCACATTAAGTGTGATTAGGTCAGGTTTTTAATTGTCATTTTGCTCTATTCTTTTTCTTTTGTTCTTCATTACTTTGATCAATACATTTTCCTTTACTGTCTCTGTGTAAAGGGCTTTCCTTAGTATTTCTTGTGGCATTTTTTATTAAATCCTTAACTTTTCTTTTTACTCCAAATGACCTATTTTCTCTTTCCTATTTGGTAGACAACTTTGTTGAGTACAGGATCCTCAGTTGGCAATTGTTTTCTTTCAGCCTTCTGAATATGCTATTCCATAGTTGTCTTATTCATATAGTTTCTGTTGAGATGCCAGAGCTTAATATAATTGAGTCTCCAGATCACTATTTGTTTTTCTAGAATTGCTTTTAATAGTCTATCCTTATCTGTGATGTTGGAGAATTTGACTGTGTGATATGTCTTGATGTTTTTCTTTTGTAGTCTAATCTGTTTTGAATTCATTGAGCTTCCTGAATGTGATTTTTTTTTCCAGTTTTCATGATATCCTAGTATCTATTCCCCAGTTTTTTCAGTGCTTTATTCCCTCCCTTATCCTCATTCTGGGGTTCTGATCATAAGCGTGTTTTTCTGTCTAATGCTATCCCACATAACTCTACTATTTTCCATCTTTCTCTGTTATTTCTTCTAATAAGTTTCTTGTCTTCAAGCTCACTGATTGTCTGTTCTGTCTCTTCTATTCTGTTTTTTTTTGTTCTCTTGGCATATTGAAAATTTCTGCATTTCATTCTTTATATTCTGGATTGCATTTTCATGCATTTCTGTTGTTTCTTGTACTATATTGGTTGTATCCTCACCCTCTGTCCTGAGATTATTTTTTTTTAATTCTTATACCTCTTTATGATTTCCACTTTTTCTCCTATCATTTGTAACTTCTTCAGTTATAGTGTATATAACTCCACATCTATATATTTCTTCTGCCTCCCTGTCTCTAGAATATTCATCTGGTCTGCTATCTCATCTGCTTTTTTTTTAAAGAAGACTTGTTTTTTCTTTTTTCATAATTAAATACTTCTTGATTATATGTGAAACAGTTTCTGTTATAACAGTGTAGACTGCTGTTGGTTACTCATCTTTATGATGTTCTTGATAAGTTGTAGATTTTGAATATCACTCCTGATTCATCTTTCTAGAGGCAAACTTCCGCCTGATCATCTACAGGCAGCTCTATTTTCCATTTCCTGTAGTAGGTTCCCATCCAGTTGTCTTTTGAGAGGCAGGGAGCTGGGTTTCTCCCTTTGCCCAGCTAGAATAGGCCTACTTCTCTATCTTTTTCTGTAGTTTGATGGGAGGAAGTAGTTTCTCTTAGAGGTACACAAAGTTCCAGGAGTGCTGCTCTGGATATTTTGCTCAGAGAAAAGACCCAGGGAAATAGCATTCTCCCAACAGTTCAGATTTCACGTCTCAATTGGTGACAAAGGCTGCACCTGTTTACTTTTCTAAGGCTGGTTGTAAGGGACCTGATTATGTCTGAGCAAATTCTACCACTTCTTAGAAAATAACTCAATGTGTTTGCTAAGATATCATGGTAGATGGGAAGAGTTTGGCCAGGATATCTTTTTAGAAATAATATCTTTTTAGAAGTCTTTTCACATTGCAATAAACAATCTGCACTTGATTAGTGATTATTGTTATTATTTATAATAGCAAATTTACTGAGTATAACTGCAGACTAGACATTATACAAAGGACATTAATTAAATCAATGTCTTTGAGTTATGTTGCTGGAGAAAAGTATTGACCATACCATGGCCCGTCAAGAGAACAAACAGTTCTGTCCTTGAGAGTGTGAAACCGAGTTGCTCCTTGGAGGCAAGGATTGTGAAGATGTGTCTCACATACTTTTGACATGTGGCCAAAAGGAGTCAGTCCTTGAAGAAGGCCATCATGCTTGGAAGGTCAGAGAGCACAGGAGAGGAAGACCTCAGATGACTTGGCTGACACAGTAACTGACATAATGGGAATAGGTGTGTTAGAGACATTGGGACTAGTTCACAATAGGGCAGAGGTCAGCGTTATTGTGCAGAGGGTCACTATTACTTGCAGGTGACTCAGTAACAACAAGAACAACTAAGAAAAGTTAAAGAAACGAAGGTGCAGAGAGATTAAATATCTTGGCTATATAATGATATATCTGTGTTTAAAAGTCAGATTTTTCAGTCTGTAATTATTTTCTTATATACTAACACATTGTGTGACCCTCCCTAGGATTACTCTCCGACCCATCCCTACCCCTCTGTTCCCCTCCCTTAGATCTTTGTACACATTTTACTAGTTATCTATTTGCACTTTCTAAACAACGTACCTCTGGAAATTCTATGAACTTTGATCAACAACAGTCTTAAAATAATGATCTCTCACAGTATTTGTCCGTATGTGACTGAGTTAGTTCACTTAGCATAATGCTCTCCAGTCCCTAGGTTTATAATAATTGTAAAGTATTTTTTCAAGGAGGTAATAATACATGTGTCTACTTGCCAACAATATAATATCTTTATTATTAAGATTTTAAGGTCTAATAATAATCTTTAATCATTATAAAATAAGTAACAATAAAACATAATACTTATTGTCCTACCTAAAGTAAATAAGACATACACATAAATACAGGGCATAGTGCAAATGCTATTAGAGAGAAAGAGCAAATGTACAAGATTTGTTTCAGGAAAAAGTCTGCAGGAAAGTGTTTCAAGAGGTCATATTTTAAGCCATGTATGGATATGTGAAAATAAAGTTAACTAGGAAGCCAAAATCAAGTCAAGCCAGTTGCCATGAAGTTGAGTCTGCTTCATGGTGACCAATTAAGTGGAGAGGAGACTTGTGTGTAAAAAGTTTTTCAAGACTATGGTCTCTCTCCAGAGTGCTAGAGAACAACAATTCCGGTCTAGAGACTAAGATGTGCCTGACCCAGACTTTGGTCTTCCCAACTACTTGCAATACATCAGAGAACTAAACAATGACAAAAGATCACAAAAGAAGAATCAATGCCTTTGAGTTTTGGTGCTGAAGAAAAGTATTGAACATACTATGGACTGCCAAAAGAACAAACAGGTCTGTCTTAGAGAGGGTGAAATCAAGTTGCTCTCTGGAGGCTAGGATTTTGAAGCTCTGTGTCATATACTTTGGACATGTTGCCAGGAGGGAACAATTCTTGTAGGAGGACATCATGCTCAGAAGGTTGGAGGAACAGCGGGAGAGAGAGAAACTTTGGATGATACGGATTAACACAGTAACTGATGATTGTTGTGAGGTATCATCAATAAGCTACATCTCATAATGCCCTATGTACTACAGATTTGTACCTTTCCCTAACTTAACTGGGATAGTAGTGGCAGGTGTGTCAGAGTCAGTAAGGCTGGCTCAGGATAGGATAGGGTTCAGAGCTATTGTGTAATGGTTTCTGAATCGTAGGTGACTGACAGCACCTAACAACAATAACAGCATGACCTCTCAGAAGTAGATCTTCAGGCCAGTCTTCTGAGACACCTCTACGTAGGTTCCAAACTCCAGTTTGTCCTTTATTTGTGAGTTCTTAACCACTTAGACAAAGTTTGTGCTAGTAAAAGAGAGAGATTCTAAAGAAAAGTTTCCATTTAATCTGTTTTGTGCTGCATTTGGTGTTGTTTTAAATCATAGCCCCTAGTCCCTGCCTGGGGCATAGTTCCCTGAATAAGTGAATAACATTATGAAATAATTGATTGAAATTACAAGTATTAGTATCTGTTGGTATCTTTTCAATTAAGTTCCTGAAAAAAACCTTATTTTCTACTGTAATGTGAAGGGTAAATTTGATAACATCCCCACCACAACTAAGAAACATCATTTTATAAAGCATCCTAAATTCCAAGGTTAAAGGTTTGTGTTTCCTTTAATAGGACTACGTTTTAAATTTTATATGTAAAATTTAAATTATGTGTGTCTAGTTGTTTTAGAAAAAACCTAAAAATAATTGTTGTGGTTGTTAGGTATCATCAAATAAGCTACATCTTATAGTAGTACCCTATGCACAACAGATCTGTACCTTTCCATGTCTTGCACAAACTTCAAGATCTCAGTCTTGCTCAAGCATATTGTGGTAGTCATCATATCAGTTCATCTCACGGAGGGTCTTCCTCTCTTTCTCTAACCCTCTCCCTTTCTCAGCATGATGTTTCACTCCAAGGACTGGTTCCTCCTGAAAATATGCCAAATGTAAGTGAAAAAGTTTCGCCAACATTTCCTCTAAGGAACTCTGCTTGCACTTCCTTCAAGACAGATATGAATAGAAAAGTGAAGCTTTACAAATAAATGCTTGCTGTTGATGTTGGTGGTACTAGATACTTTTGAGTTGGTTCCAACATGTAGTAAGTGACCATACGTACAAAGGAATTAAACATTGTCTGGCCCTGTGCCAGTCAATCCTTCACTTAAATTAATTTTTTTAAGCTTCTTTCCAACCCATCTCATTTAACATGTTCCTTTCCAGGATGGATGGTGAAGAGATTGAGATTGTTCACAGCTTTAGTTTGCTTCCCTCCACAGTCAACACTCTTGGCACCAGTAGCTAGGGAATTAAAAGATGTATTGCAATGGAAAAGTCTACTTACTGTTAGGGACCTCTCCAAAGTACTGAAGAGCAATGGTGGCACTCTGGAGACTACTGTGCATATGATACAGGCCATGGTCTTTGCAATCACTTGCTATGCATCAGAGAGTTGGACAGTGAGTAGAGAGAATAGAGGAGAATTGATGCTTTCGAGCTGTGGTGCTGGAGAAGAGTATTGAATGTACCACGTTCTGCTAAGAAAACAAACATTCATCCTGGAGAGGTTTAAACCAGGCTGCTTTGTGGATGCAAGGATTGTGAGGCTTTGTCTGACATACTTTTAACATGTTGTAAGAAAGGACTGGTCCTTGGAGAGCGACATCATGCTTGGGAGGGTGGAGGGACAACGCAAGAGGGGAAGACCCTTTATGAGGTGGATTGATTCAGTGACTGGAGTGATAGGGATGGATGTGTCAGAGGCAGTGCAATTGGCACAGGATAGAGTTTAGGGTTTAGGGTTCTTGTACATAGGGTTGCTATGAGTCACAAGCGACTCGACGGCACATAACAACAACAACTTCTTTTTCACTCACATTCTTTATTACTAAGCATGATGTCTTTCTCCAGGGTCTGATCCTTTCTAATAATAACAAGTTAAAGGAGGTAAGACAAAATCTCATTATCCTCATTTCCAAGGAGCTTTAGATTTTCACTTTCTTGTAGATTTATTTGTTCATTATTCTAGCAGGCCATAGTATAGGCAATATTCTATACGAGCCCAATTATTCAAATGGATCCATTCTTTTTGGTTTTCTTTTTATTATCTAACTTTTACACAAATCTGAGCCAATTAAAAAATGTATAGCTTTTGTTGGGTTCACCTCTGATCTCAAGGTGACATGTTTGATTTTAACATTTTTAAGAATATTTTTTGCAGTAGACATGATTAATGACATCTGCTTTTCTGACTAATTTCTTCTATAACTGTTGAATATGGATTCAAGTATAATGGAGTCTTTGATAAATTCACTTTTTTCTCTATCATGATATTTTGATTATTGGTTAAGTTGTGAGGATTTTTGTCTTCTATATGTTGAGGGGCAATCTAGACTGAAGGTTATAGTCTTATATCTTCATCAGTAAGTGATTCAGGTTCTCTTCACTTTCAGAAAGCCAAGTTGCCCTCTGTACATCACAGGTCATTAATGTGATGAATCTTCCTGTGATACAGAATTGTTCTCTACATGACCCAGGTTTCTCAGGTTATTTGCTCAGTAGGCAGAGTGAATAAAAAAGGATACACTATATTGCATATATCTATTTTGACTTTAAAACAATCAGTATTACCTTTCTCTGTTTGCATGACTACTTAGCTAATTGCAGGATTTACATAAGCAAAAGTAATTTCTGGATTTTCTTTCCTTTTTGCAAATATTTATAATTTGTTCTGATCCACGCCACAAATTCATTTGTGCAGGTAATAAAGTCATATGTAGATATATTTTTCTGAATTTGTCTGCTTTCAGCCAAGATACATCTGGCATCTGCAATGATATCCCTTTCATGTCCTGTTCAAATTCTGGTTTGAATTACTATCAATTCCCTACAGACATATTGATACAAATTTTTTTAAAAATGCAGCACAAATTTACTTATGCATGATATTAAGCAGATTCTTTGATAATTTGCATATGCTGTTGATTCACTTTTCTTTGGAATGGACAGAGATCTCTTCTAGTCAGTTGAGCAGATAGCTGTCTCTCAAATTTCTTAGCAAAGATTCAAGAATATTTCCAGTGGTGCATCTGTTCCTTGAAATGTCTCAAGTGCTATTTATACTGTCATTTTTTGCAGTCCTTTTTTACACCAACATCTTCAGTACAGCTTGGACTACTTTCAGTATCATCAATTCTTGATTATGCACTACACCCTAAAATGGTTTCATGCTAACTGACTTTTTTATATTAGTGTCATAACTTTGGGCATCATAGCAACATATATGTCACCACAGTATAGCAAACTGACAAATAGTAAAGATAAGTGCTTGCAGGAAAAAGCACTAATGTCTTAGTTTCCTAGTACTATTACAACAGAAATATCCTAAGTGATTGGCTTTCTTATTGTTGTCATGTGCCATTGAGTCGCTTGCGACTCATAGCAACCCTACGAACAAGAGCTCTAAACCCTGCTCTATCCTGTGACAACCTCATTGTCTCTGACACACTCACTCCCACAACCTCAATCACTGAATTGATCCATCTCATTGAGGGTCTTTCTCTCCTGTGCTGTCCCTCCACTCTCCCAAATGTGATGTGCCTCTCCAAGGACTGGTCTCTCCTTGCAACATGCCCAAATATGTCAGACAAAACTTCAGAATCCTTGACTCCAAGGAGCAGCCTGGCTTCACCCTCTCCAGGACAAACCTGTTTGTGTGTTTTCCTAGCAGTCCATGGTATATTCAAAAATCTTTTCCAGCACCACAGCTCAAAGGCATCAATTCTCTTTCTATCATCCCTAGTCACTGTCCAGATCTCCGATGCATAGCATGCAATTGCAAAGACTATGGCCCAGATCAGGCACACCTTAGTCTCCAGCCTGACATCATTGCTCTTCACTACTTTGGAGAGGTCCCTGAAAGCTGACATTCCCAATGCAATTTGTCTATTGATGTCCTGGCTGCTGGTAACAAGAATGTTGAGTGTGGAGCCAAGCAAACTAAAACTGCTAACTATCTCAATCTCTTAGCCATCCATAATGATGCTGTCAGTTGGCCCAGTTATAAGAATCTTAGTTTTCTTGATGTTAAACTTCAGATATTGAAGGCTGCAGTCCTTGATCTTCTGCAGCAAGTACTTCAGGTCCTCCTCAGTTTCAGCAATCAGGGTTGGATCATCTGCATAATGCAGGTTTTTGATGACTCTTCCATCAATCCTAATTCCACATTTCTCCTCATCCAGCCCAGTGTCCTGGGTGATCTGTTCTTCACGCAGATTGAAAAGGTATAGAGACAGAATACATCCGAGGCAACACCCTTCCCAATTTTGAACCACGCAGTGTGTCCTTGCTCTGTTCTAACGACTGCCTCTTGGTTCAAGTATATGTTTTGCATAAGCACAGTCAAATGTTCTGGGATTCCCATTCTTCTCAGAGTCAACCACAGCTTGTGATTCACTCAGTTAAAAGCCTTTGCACAGTCAGTGAAGCACAGATATACATTCTTCTGATACTCTCTGCTTTCTGCCAAGATCCATCCCTCATTAGCTATAATATCCCTGGTATCATGGCCTCATTTAAACCCAGCCTGCATATCTGGCAATTTTCTGTTGACCTGCCGTTCCAGTCAATTCTTTCACAGGTTAGTAAAATAAAAGTTCAATTAAGGATGCCATTTCTAGAGAATAGCTTCCTATCTCTGTCAGCTCTGGGAATAGGTCTTTGTATTTTTTAAAAATCTGTCAGTTAGTTATTACTTGTAGATACTTGTCTATTTGGGCATATAATTTCACTTGAACTAAAGGAAGTTTTCAATGTAGGGAATCTGGGTCCCAAACACACATTTGAATTCTGGCTCTTCATTATTGTTGATACCAAGTCTACTTTTCTCATTTTGCTTTTCCCCCTCCTTTTTCCTCTCGTAAGATACAAATAGATTAAGGCCACAACCTAGGTGGTTGTTGTTGTGTGCTGTTAAGTTGCCTGTGATCCATAGCTACCCTATGTACAGCAGCTCTGAACCCTGCCCTGTCCTGAGCCAGTCTCACTGACTCTGAAACACCAATCTCCATTGCCTATTACTGCATCAAGGCATCTACTCTGGGCTCTTCCTTTCCCACACTGGCTGTCCACCCTACAGAGCATGAAGTCTTTCTCCAAGGACGAGTCTCTCCTGGCCATGTGCCTAAAGTATGTGAGATGGAGCTTCAAAATCCAAGCCTCAAAGGAGAAACTTGGTTTTACCCTCTCCAAGACAGACATACTTGTTTTCTTGTTAGTCCATGTTATGTCCAAGCCTCTTCTCCAGCACCATAATTTGAAGGCATCAATTCTTCTTCTGTCACCCTTGGTAATTTTCCAGCTCTCTGATGCATAGCAGGTAACTACAGAGACCACTTTAGACTCTAGACTGACATAGTTGCTTTTCAGTACTCTGGAGAGGTCACTCACAGCAGATTCTCCAATGCAATTCATATTTTGATTTCTGATTGCTGGTGTATAAAGTGTTGATTGTGGAGCTGTAAATTCCTCTTATATCAGGTCAGGCGATGGCTTAAGTGAGGGCTTTCATCCTCCCTTAATTCCCTGACTGGTTGATGATATCAGATCACATCACAGGGGATGATTCAACATTATATAACTCTTAAACCAGTAAGAATAAAGGCTAGTCAACAATATACATAATTTTGAATTATATCACTTAGTCAACAAATGCTAAATAAAAAACCTTCATAAGCATGATCCATGAAGAATTCTGGAAGGAAATGTTCTTGATTAAAAAGTATATAAATAAAAACTATTTGCAGTTTTATCTTGTGGAATGTCTTATTCCCTCTGAGAGTCTCACACTGAGTCTTGCTCCTAGCCCATATCCTATTAAAATATAGACCTCTAATAGGTCTACATGTTCTATATTCCTTTATTTTTGTTTCATAGTGTTTAATCAATATTTATTAAACATTTGCTTTGTGAGAGACACTATACTTAGTACATAACAGAATATATTTCATTGAATATTCACAAAACGTTGTTGTGTTGTTGTTGGTTGCCATCAAGTCTAGCATGACTCATAGTGACCCTATGAACAAAAGGTCTGAAGTCCCTCTCCAACTATCGACATTTATCAAAGTTCGTTGAGTTTCCGGAGGCATGTTGTTTAGGAAGTGGATGCCATTCCAGCTTCCAAACATTATACAATATTATCTACTCTTATGAACTCTTATAACTTCAGTGTTCAGCTGGAGAAACTTAGACTTCAAAGAAAAACCTCAAACTCACTGCTGTTGAGTTGATTCTGGCTCATGGCGATACTCCATTGTGTTTCCCAGGTTGTAAATTGCCACAGGAGGAAACTGCCCTTAGTGCTCCCATGGAGCCTCTAGTGGATTTAAATTTCTGTAGAAGTGCTCCCTTTGGGCTACCAGTACAACTCTATATGGACTAGAGCACCAGAGCTGCCTATATTTAGACTAGTAGGATGTGAATCAAAGCATTACAAACTCTACCTACTATTTAACATTTGTTCATATTTGCTTAAATCTGTGATAGTATGTGTTTATATCTGTCTTTCATTGAAATTTCCCTGAGGTAACATCTTTGTTTGTTCAATTGTTATGTTCTCAAGTCCCACTCTACTGTTTTGCATGTTGTACGCATAAAAATTTCCTAGAAATTTGTTTCATTATGATTAAGGATATTGAGAAATTATTAGAGATGGCTTTAGTAAGAAAACAAGCTCATGCCTCTGGAAACAGTATAAACTTTGAGAAACGATGATAATTATAGAAAGGCTTCAGGTCACTATGAGTAGTATTCAACTTGAAGGCAATTAACAACAACAACAACAACATGTGGAAACTGTAGTCAAGAATGAGGAGCTGCTGCATGGCTGAAAACCATAAAAGGTGTGTGACAGGGTTACGTTTCACATTCTACATTCAATCTGTATGATGAATAAACACTCTGAGAAACTGAATTAGTCGAGGAATGTAGCATCATGATTGGGTGAAAACTCATTAAGTACCTAGAGTACACAGATGACATAGACTTTCTTGCTAAAAGTAAAGACGGCTTGAAGCATTTACTGATGAAAAACAAAGACTACAATCTTCACTGTGGATTACACCTGAACATAAAGAAAATGAAAATCCTCAAAACTCAGCCAATAATTTATAAACATAATAAATGGAGGAGAAATGGAAATTGTAAATTAATTTATTCTACTTTAATCAATAGTTCAATACCTCAGAAAGCAGTAGTCAAGGAATCAAAAGATACATTGTGTTCAGCACCCTGTTGTAAAAGATCTCTTTAAAATGTCAAAATACAACCTGTAAATATGATTGATAAGATGTATTTATTCAAATTTTCTCTAATCATCTCACATGCATGCAAATTTAAAAATAAGAAAGAAAGAAGAATAACCAATACGCTCAAATTCTAGTATTGACAAAGAATATTGAGCTTACTATAAACTATCAAAAGAACAAAGAAGACTGAAAAGATATACAAGCAAAATGTTCTTGAGAAGTAAGAAAGTGAAATTTTTATTCTTACTTTAGAGACATCATAAGACTAATCACTGTAAAAGGAAACCACCGAAATATCCAAAAGTAATAACACCATTTCTATATAATCTTTTCAAAATTATTTAAAATTCGGACAGAATTTTAGTTTTTCATTTAAACAATAGAAAAAGTTATTCAATATTGTGTAATTGTAAATGTATAAGAAGAGGCCCAAGCTGTGAAGTGTTTTAGGCAATAATTTCCATTCAGTACTTCTAGTAGAAAAATAAAACCCTTCATTTCCTAAATTTTGAATTTTTAGTAGAAATCTATCACCACAACATTAGAAATGGTTCTTGATCATCTTCTCCGTTTCATAAATGTTAGTACAATTTGTATTCTTATTGTTAGATACTGCCCAGTCAGTTCTGATCCATAAAGAACCAATATACAATAGAATGAAGTGTTCACCCCTCAATCATGGCTATCACTATAATTGGCCTTGTAATGTTGTTTATCATTAAGCTATCTCAATTCATCTCATTGATGGTCTTCCTCTTTTTTATTGATCCTCAATTTATTTATTTTTTTTTATTATGAGGTGTAATCCACTCTAGAAGTCTGGTTTCTCATGTCTTAATGGGGGTCACATAAGGAAAGTCTTGGTTTATGTTTGGTCTGTGTTTGGCTTACACCATTGGTAATATGATCAATATTGAAAGCTGTATTCTTTTATATTGGCTTATGTCACTGTTTCTTTCCCCTCCACAAGCAGGTGTCAGTTGGCCCGGATTTTTGCCCTAGTCAACAAGGACCTATGGGTAGAGCATAATAAAGAGAATTTGCTGGGTGAATCTTTAAAATTCCATCATTTACTATGTAAGAATGAACACTCTTTAAGTGGTACAGCAGTCCTTTGTCTGTTTGCTGTACTGAATAATCTAGAGTTGCCTATCAGTGTGCCATAGCTGTCAAATGCCATGATAGTTACTCATCATGAACAGTGTTTGGAGGAGCTTCCAGATTGATTCAGGTTTGGAAGCAGGAGTGACATCCACTTCCCAAACCAGATATCTCTGGAAACTCTATAAACATAAAGAAAAGATATTAATTATGGAACAGATTTCACGTCTTTTGTTCATAGGGTCGCTATGAGTCGTATTTGACTTGATGACACTTAAGCTAAGTGAGACTAATGTTGTTATATTTTGGAAGAACATTCTTCTACTTCCCTTGTCAATTTGCTTTACTGAGGTAATTTGGGTTTGCTGTAATGCTGAACCTTGTGCCATTGGGGTTTCAAGTACCATAATGGTTTACCAATGTGGACAGCATTTGGTGGAGCTCACAGTTGTAGGACAGGTTTGGAAGCAGGAGTGGCATCCACTTCCTGAACCACATGCCTATGTAAACACCATGAATTTGTAGAAACGACAATAGTTTTTGAAAGGCATAGGTCTTTTGTTCATAGAGTAGCTATGATTAGTGCTTGGCCTGACAGCAATCAACCACAGCAGCAGCAATCTATATTGAAGGCTGTAGCCTTTGATCTTTACTATTGAATAAGCAAGACTTTACTTTCAATAAGGAAGACTGTGGCACTTGAGTATCACAACTTGCCAGTGAGTCTTCTTCCAGCCCTAATGTGTGTGTTTTTTTCCCTATAATATTGCATTTTAGATTTTTTTACTCAATGAACAGATCAAATAGTGGAATGGTACACACACTTTTCCAAATTCAACCCAGCAATGTACCTTTGTCTTATTTAAACAACTGCCTATTTTGCTAAGTTGAATTTTTGCATGAGCACAATAATTGTTCTGTAACATTCATTCTGATTGCAGTTCATGCTGTTTGCAAAATAAGTGTTACTCTGTAAAAATATATTATATTAGCATTGTATGTTAAAAAGCCTACATTAGAAGTCAATGTTAACAGAAAATATATATGGAAAGACATTTATTTATTATACATTTAAAAAGTATTTACTAAGGAAAGATTTGAAAATATAATTTAAGGACACACATGAAAATTTAGCATATTTAAAATAACAATATGTAAAAATGATAATAAATGAATACAAACCAAATTAATTACCATAGTTGATTATGATTCATAATGACTCTTTAGACCACAATTTCATTGTCCTATAGGGTTTTTTTTTCAAAGTCAAAAATCTTCATAGAAGCAAATTACATCTTTCTCCTACAAAGAAGCTGGTAAGTTTGAAATAATAATCTTTTGGTTTAAAAAAGAAAACAACAAAACCCATAACCTTTTAGTTAACCTTTTTGGTTAAGCTGACCACTTAAACACTGTGCTGTCAGGGCTTCTGTAAAATAATACATATTATTAAACAGAATTTAATTCAATGATGAAGACTATATTTTAAATGAATCAATATAACTCACTATAATAACAGAGAGAATAATCTCAATAGATGCAGAAAAAAAATCTCCGCTCCACTAAGATCTACTTAGGCAGCTTTTCTAGCTTAATGGAGATATGCTGTCAACCCAAAGGAACACAGTTCAAATCCATCAACTGCTCCATAAGGGAAAGATTGGCAATTTTCTCCTATGAAATTCACTTCCTCTGAAAACCTGCTGGAGGGTTAGCTATGTGTCACTTTTTACTTGATGGTTCCTAAGGACAATATCTACCTTAAAACTCTCAGGATATTAGGAATAGAGAGACTTTCTTTATGTAGTAGAATTGTTATGTACTTTTATGTCGAGTATGACTCATAGAGACCCTGTGAACAAGAGACATGAACCATGTCCTATCCTGCACCATACTCATGATCTCTAATGTGCCCAAGTCCACTATGTACTCATTTTCACTGTGTCAATCTATTTTGTTAAGGGTCTTCCTCTCTTTCACTGGTCCTCTACCTTTCCAAGCAAGAAGGCTTTCACTAAGGACCAGCCCCTCCTGAAAATATGCCCATAGAAAATGAGATGAAATCTCATTCTCCTTACCTCTGAAGAGCATTCTGATTGCACTGCTTTTAAGATACATTTATTCCTTGTGCAACCCATGGAATAATAGGTACTCCCTACTAACACTACAAATGGTTTTCCTT
Source organism: Elephantulus edwardii (assembly GCF_000299155.1). Classification (NCBI taxonomy): domain Eukaryota; kingdom Metazoa; phylum Chordata; class Mammalia; order Macroscelidea; family Macroscelididae; genus Elephantulus; species Elephantulus edwardii. Next base: position 1,575,002 of record NW_006399949.1, read on the forward strand.
TGATCTTCCTTATTAATTTTCCAATTTTCAGATGAATAAGAAGAAATCTAAAATACCTCTGTTTGCATAAGGCACATTTTAGTAATTAAAATAACCTCCTTGCTATTTAGAGCTTTAAACAAATAGTTCTATATGTAGACTCAAGTCAACAGAGAACTGCCAGAAATCCAAAGCACATTTAGAAGAAGCTGTGGCACCAGAAATATCACTACTGATGGCAAATGAATCCTCAATAACTAAATTCTATGAAGAAAAATGTGGCATCAGGATTGGAGGGAGACTCACAAATAACCTTCGTTATGCAGATGACGTAACTTTGTTTGCCAAAAGTGAGGAGGACTATTCTTCCTGCAGAATACCAAAGACTACAGCCTTCAATATGGATTACATTTCCACTTCAACAAAACAAAATTCCTCACCAGTGGGCCAAAAGGCAACATTATGACAGATGCAGAAAGGATTAAAGTTGTCAATGATCTCATCTTGTTCAGATCCAAAATCAACACCACTGATACCAGCAGCCAGAGAATCAAAAGATGTATTGGACAATTCTGCAGTCAAGGATCTCTCTAAAGTGCAAAAAAGAAACGATGACAGCTTGAAGATTGAGGTACAACTGATCCAAACCATGATCATTTCCCTTACTTGTTACACAGCTGAAAGTTGGACAATGACTAAAGATGACAGAAGAATTGATGCCTTTGAACTGTGGTGTTGGAGTGTTGAATATCCCACGCACTGTCAAAAGGCTAGCCAAATGTCTAAGAAAAGGTGCAGCAAGGGTGCTCCTTAGAGGCAAGGATAGTGAAACTTCATCCAACACATGCTGGGCGTGTTTTTAGGAGAGGCCTGTCCTTGGAAAAAAGACATCATGCTTGGAAAGATTGAGGATCAGTGGAGGCGGTAAACTACCTCAAAACACAACTCTCTTATTTTGCGTGTGGATTCTATGGGTAAGGAATAATGGCATGGTTTAGTCAGTGTGATTTATCTTTGATATACATTGTCCAGAGCCTTACAATAAAATCTTTGGATAGATAAAGACTGGAATTGTCTGGATGATTCTTCCCTTTGATTTTTAGTGCTTTGGCAGGTATCACTCAACCAGCTTGATTCATTAATGAAGTGTCAGAGCCCCTCAGTATTGTAACCCTAAAAGGTCTTACTGAAATAAGGATCTCATTGTAATAAAAATTCTTATAAAGGGTTATAGGGTTCCCAAATTGAGTGTTTCAATGAGCAGGAGGGAGATTCATAGCCTTAACTAGTCCTGTCTGTGCAAAGCCACTACTATTGTTAATCAAAGCAATCACATGTTTATCCAGATTTAACAGGAAGAATTATAGACATCACCCTTTCTACAGTAGGAGACGCAAAACACTTGTGACTGCATTTCAAAACAAGAATAAATTCATGGTGGAAAGGAGAGGGCTAACTCAGGTGTGAAAATGATGGATAACAAATCTCCTTGCCTTTCTTAGCTAAACTCACGGTATATTTAACTGTCAGAGCGTATGCTGGGAAAAGGAAGATGAGGACGAGACAAAGAAAATCTGGTGATTTTGTAATACACTGAAACTGGAAAACTTACTTTGACAAATCAATGAGCAAAGAATAGAAATTCTGATAGTTTTCTGGTATAACAAAAACAAGGATATGTTTGAAAATACAATATATTAATTAAACATGTAGTAAAATACAATGAGGAGAGTAAACATGTAAATAAGTATCTGGGGAAATAGTTAACAATAGACTTAGATTTTTAATATTTAAAGTCATGTGAATTAATAAGACCAATGCGTAAGGGAAGAATAACATTTTGTTTTATAATTTACCTAATTGTATGCTTGAAGTGTCTTGTGAAATTTGTGCACTTACTTTCTCCCTTGAATGTTTCAATACATTAGAAAATAGAAAATAGGGAAAATTTTTGTATTTTTAGTTTAAAAATTGAACTATGTATGCAATTAAAAATATTCTCATCATGATTGATATATATCAAGAATACACTTGAGTTTCTATATGAGCATTGATTAGCATGTGATTTTGAGTACATTTTTAAATGTGCACATTGGGGAATATGATTTAGACAGAAAGAAGAATTTCATGTTTTTGCAAATATGTTTTGAATAATTTACATTTATCATACTCTCATTGAAAACCAGTATACACACTGGCAATCGCTTCATAAACTCAGGTTCCTTTCTGAATAGTGGAATAGAGAGAAGCCATCCGTTCCCAAATGCTGCTCTCTCTTTATCCCAACAGGTGGGCCTTGGCTTTTCTATACACAGTTATTGCTGAGCAAATCTTTCCCTCTCTCTCTCTGCTATGCCCCTCTCCCTGGAGCCCTCGTTCTTTATAAGGAGATGACTCATTAAGCTTTCTTCCCGGCAGGGAGCTGACACCCAATTAATGAGCTGACACTGTTCTGTGTCCGCTCTCACTAGTGCAATAAGGCTCTGTTTACAAACACAGGCTGTTGTGCCTGTTAGGGAGGGCAGGTTAAAATCTCCCTGCTGGGCCAGTTTGTTTAAAATCAGAAGGCTTCTTTAAACAATGTCTTTGTGCCTTACACATCAGACATACTGCTTTCAGCAGGATGCAAGTTACCCTAATGGTAATGTCTTGTTTGGCGGGAAAAGAACCAAAGGAACAATTTTTTAATTATAAATAATATAAGGAGAAATACCTTATCAAAACAATACCATTAAGCCTATCTAATGATAAATAATTTATCATCTTTAGTTTAAAATTTAGGTTTAAAGTAAACTTTTATATCAGTGGCATTGTTGTTGTGTACCATAGAGTCCCACCGACTGATAGCTGACCCTCTGGTGGGTTTTCAGAGGCAGTTAATCACATTGTAGGAGATCGCCCATTCTTCTCTCACAGAACAACTGGTAGCCTTGAGGGCCTTTGGGGTTGCAGGACAGTTTATTGCCCCTAGGCCACCAGAGCTACCTATCAGCTGATAAGTGTGCTAAAATCTAAACTATATCTGTATTTTTCTCCTTCTGCATATTATTTCAACTGTCCTCATCCATTTGGCAAAATGCAAACAAAACTCTGGTGTCAGCTAAACAAATACCTTTTCTCCAACCACTTGATGTTCTCATAAAAAAGTAACTCTCAGTAATAAATGTGAGTTTACGAATGTATTATTATAGATGAATTTATATAAATGTATTTTATGGATTTAGCCTTCAATGTGGACTGAAACTGAATATCAAGGAAACAAAACCCCTTACCACTCGACTGATAGGCAACATCCTGATAGGTGGCGAAAAGACTTACACTGTTAATAACTTCATCCTACTTGGATCCACAATCAATACACTTGGTACTAGGAGTCAGGAGATCAGGAGACGTATTGTACTGGGAAAGTCTGTAGTCAGAGACCTCTCCAAATTATTGAGGAGCAATGATAATAGTTTGAGAACTAAGGTGTACCTTATTCAAGTCATGGCCTTTTCAGTTATGCATCTGAGAAATGGACAATGAAGAAAGATAACAAAGGAACTAACACCTTTGTATTGTGATATTGAAGAATACTGAATATCCCATGGACTATCAAAAGAATAAACAGATATATCTTGCAGAAATGTAGCTAGAGTGCATTTTACAAGCAAATGGGAATCAAGCTTCTTCTCACTTACTATGGGTATACTGTTAGGAGAGGTTATTTCTTGGAGAGGGAGGGGGAACTAAGAAGAGGAAGAACTTTGTGCAGGTGGATTGACACAGTGACATCAGCAAGGGGCTTCAGTATATCAGAGATTGTGTGGATTGCACAGAACAGGAAGGACAGGTTCAGATTGTTGTCATAGGGTCACTATGAGTCCCACCTAACAACAATAACAAGAGTGTGACATTGATACTGTTTCTTCAATCTGTGTGATTGTGTGCCTGGAATTGAGATAGTGAACAGGAAGATGAGGACAGATGGGCTGAGGTTCTAATAAGACATAGATCATAGAGAGCCTTATAAATTGCCTTTATCATGTAAGAATTTTGGTCTTTCCTATCAGCACAATGTACAACCATTAGGAAATTTTTAAAAGGGCATAAAATAAGATTAAATTGATATTAATGGGTCACTTGACCACATTATGTAGTTTAGCTGAGAATCACACCAAAAAATTTGGAAACCAAAGCAGCGTGTAGGGTGTCATGGAGATATGGATAAGCTTGGTGGTAACGGCTGCAATGAAGGTGTGGCATATCTGAGAAGCATTTAAAAGAAGAGAGTAAAAGTAGTTGACAGTAGTTTAAATGACTAATATAGTGCAAATAAGGGAAGAATCAAGATTAAACTAACTTTTACATTATGTTGGTTTGAATTATTTTGAGGATAAACAATAGGAACAGTAGATTTTGGGTTCTGCTATGAAGGAAAGAATAATTGTTCAAAACAGAGATGATAGTGAGTTGACAACAAACATTTTAGCTAATATTTCATATACTTTCAAACATCAAAAAAGTCTAACCCTATTTTGTGACATCTGTTAAATGAGCCATATGAACTCATGACACTACACTAGTTACAGGATCACAAATCAAATAATATGGAGTGAATTTCCTCAATAACTACTAAATTTAAGAATGAATAGTTGTAGGTACTTACCATGTTTCATCTATAAATTCCATTGTTGTTAAGTGCTGTCGAGTTATAGGCGTCTCAGCAACCCTACGAACTAAAGTCCTCGACAGTTGCGTGACTTTTATCCTTCCTCAATGTTCGTGGGGTTTCCAGAGGCAAGCTATTTACGGAAGTGGATGCCACTCCTGCTTCTAAGCTTGTTTTAGCTGGGGAGCTCCACCAAACACTGTCCACCATGGGTCACCATTATTGCATTTGACACGTCAGTGTCACAGTGTTCCGCTTCACAGAGACCACAGGTTACCTCTGTATGGCAAGTGGACACACCAGGGCTATAAGACCTAAAAGAAAGTTTCACCAAAAACAATTAAAGACAGGCCTTAGGGCCGCAGATTAGAGTCCTATAAATTCTAGGACTTAGATTTCTAAGACATTTTTTATAGAGTATAACGTATACATCACCATAAAGAAAGCAAAACTCATGAATAGATCAATAAACATTATGATAAATGGACAAAATATTGATATTGTCAATGATTTCATTTTTCTTGGATCTACAATTAATGTCTATAGAAGCAACAATCAAGACACCAAAAAAATAAATTGAATTGCACAATGCTGCAAAAGGACCTCTCTAACATGTTGGACAAAGGACAAAACTTTTAAGACCAACGTATACCTGACCGAAAATGTTTTTGCTGTTAGATGCTTGCTGTTGAGTATGACTCAAAGCAACAACAGATATGAAACCTGTGCCATCCTCACACTCCCTGTCACATTTGAGACTTTTGTTGCAGTCACTGTGTCAGTTTACCTAGTTGAGGATCTTCCTCCCCTTTGCCAACCCTCCACTTTTTCAAGCGTCTTATCCCTCCCTAAACAATAGCCCCTCCTTGAAACATGTTGGAAGCATGTTTTTGCCTCCAAGGAGCACTCTGACTGCACTTTATCCAAGACATACTTGTTTGCTCTTTTGGCAGTCTTTTGGATATTCAGTGCTCTTCTCCAAAACCATAGCCCATAGGCATCAATTCTTCTTCTGTCATCCTTATTCATTGTCCAGATCTTACATGCATAGCAAGTGATTGGAAAGATGATGACATGAATGAAACTAGCCTTAGTTCTCAAATTAACATCATCATTGTTGTTGATTGCCTTCAATTCAAGCACAACTCATAGCAATCCTATGAACAAAAGGCCTGAAGGCCCTCTACAATTATTGACATTTATCAAAGTTCACAGAGTTTCTGCAGACATGTTATTTAGGAAGTGGATTCCCCTCCTGACATCATTACTCCTCAATAATTTGGATAGGTCCCTATTTGCAGACCTTCCCAGTACAATACATCCCCTGATTTCCTGAATACTGATACCAAGGGTGTTAATTATGGATTCAAGTAAGATAAAATTGTTAACAGTTTAAATTTTTTTTTCATCTGTCATGATGTTGCTTGTCATGGGTCAGTAATAAGAACTATTATTTTTTTGACATTGAGATACAATCTATATTGAAGGCTATTTTCTTTGATATTCTGCAAGAAGTGTGTTAACTCCTCCTCACTTTCAGCAAGCAAAGTTGTGTCATCAGCATAAGGTAGGTTATTGATGAATCTTCCTCCAATCTTGATGCCACATTCTTCTTCATAGATTTCAGCTTCTTCAATAATTTGCTCAGCATACATATTGGATAGGTATGGAGAAAGAATACAACGTTGACAAAAATATATGAGTTATATTAATTCAGGTACAAAATTAAGGGAACATTTATAGGCAAACAGGTCTTGGGAATATTTATAGTAGTGAAATCGTGAATCAGAATGGTGATAAAATATTCGTGGTAGAAAAAAGCATTCAAGGAACTGTAGTGATGCTAAATGGTGAAGTTGCTAACCAAATGTTTGTTAGCTGAAACTCACTAGAGGCTCTGCATGAGAAAGAGCTGGTGATATGTTTTTTTAAAGACTAAAGCTAACAGCCCTGTGATTGAATTTGCATCCAATAAAGGGGCAGTTCTATAATGCCAGTAATATACTCACTCCTTAGAGCAATCGACCAAACAAGATCAAAATGGCAGTATTTCTTGAGTTATAAAGCTTAGAAGGCAGGAAGGAATAGAATAGAATAGAATAGAATAGAATAGAATAGAATAGAATAGAATAGAATAGAATAGAATAGAGTAGAGTAGAGTAGAGTAGAGTAGAGTAGAGTAGAGTAGAGTAGAGTAGAGTAGAATAGAATAGAATAGAATAGAATAGAATAGAATAGAATAGAATAGAATAGAATAGAATAGAATAGAATAGAGACTAGAATGATGAATGAAGACAAGAATTACAGAGGGGATCAGGAATAGTGATATAATAAGATATTGTGATTACTGTAATAAAATAGAACATGTATGATTGACTGAAAGGAAAACCAACTTGCTGTGTAAATTTTCTTTCAAATCACAATAAAGTTCTTTTATAAGAGAGAAGAACTACAGCCAAAAACTATGAAGTGGTTCTCCTCTGTCAAACAGCATCAAAATAAGTTGAGATTAATCAGATGACATTGAGCAAAGAACACTTTGTGCTAGAATCAGACTGATGTTCTAACCTCCAATCCTAGTTAGTCCTCACTCATAAGTTGTATGACCTTAAATAAAATACTTCTCTTTATATATAAAAGACTAATGTATGATTTAAAATATAACGAATAATTCACACATTTTGGTCATAATTTATTCTAAAAGTTGTGTGTGCTATAGACCTAGAACTACATAGTTGATCCTGTAGGGTGTTTTCAGAGTCAGTAAATCACTCTGGAGGAGATTGCCTAGCCTACTCCCACAGAGCAGTTGGTGGATTCAAACTGCATACCTTTGAGTAGGCAGAACAAGCACTGGTGGCCTAATAGCAAGAAGCTGTGCTGCAATCCCAAAGACATGTGATTTGAATCGACTAGCTTTTCCCCAGGAGAAGGATGAGCAATCTCCCATGTAATTTAATGCCTCTGAAAACCCACCAGAGGGTCAGCTATGGGTCAGTTCCAATAAGATGGTACACAAAAACAAGTGAATAAGATCACCAAGACAGACAAGACCAAGGAATGCAGTAAAGTAAGAGATCAAGATACAGTTGGATATACCAGATAAAATTGGAGATAACATGGCACTAGATTAATCATTAAGCCACATTGTAAGTCTTCTGCATTGATCAGCTAACCATTTTTCAGAAACTCAGTGTTTTGCTCTATAAAATAAGGTTTATTATTCAGAGGCATCTAAGATAGTTCATGGTATAATAAAAAGACACTCAACATGAATTATTGAAACACCTTTCTTACTCTGAGGAGCACAGTAACAGTCCCTCTTATTTACATTGATCATTTACACATGAACAACTTGTTTTCAAATGAGGAGTTTGACCTGGCTCAAACATTGAACAACTATTAATAATTTATTAATTCTATATGTCTATATGAATGATTAGATTTCTGTGTAAGAAAGGCACTGTCAAGAGTTGTAGGAAAGTGTGATTTGAGAATAATTACTTATATTGGGCCTTAAAAAGAAAAAAATATCAAAATAACCAAACACATTCTCTGAGTAAACTTAAAATCAACCAAGCAGTTGTCCTCAGACTAATTCTGATTCATGGTAACGTCATTTGTGTCAGAAGAGATCTGTTCAGAAAGATATTCAACAAGATGTATTGACACAGTGACTATAACAATGGGTTCAAACGTATCAGAAATCCTGAGGATGACACAGGAGAGAGCAAGGTTCATATCTATTGTCAATAGGGTCATTATAAGTCATAATCGACTGGCTGGTACCTAACAGCAACAATAATTTTTGATACTTAATTAGCAATGAAAAGATAATTTCTTGATAAATAGATTCAAAGATTTTTAAACTGGATGGAAAGATATTGTCAAGTATATAGATTTAGGGTCAAATAAAACTCTTGCTGTCAGTTCATGTTATGTTCAGAGTGAAATAAAAGCCCCACTGGCTACATTATGTCAAAGACTTTTAAAAAAATAAGTAGGAAAGACGTCTTCTTAACTTTGTAATTGTGATTTAGGAGTTCTTGAATTTCCTTTACTACTGCAACAATTTTGTCATGAAGTAATCATTAGCATTCAGTGCACCTAGAGTCCAATTTTGGTTAAAGCAGTGTGTCAAGACTGCAGTCACCATAAGACTTCAGTGGACCTAGAGAGTCTAATTCCACACAAATGTTGGTAGAGTCTTCCATTTCTTGTCACACGCTTCTCTCTGAAATACCTTTTGAGTGGGCTCAAGAATGAGTGGTCTAAGAAAGATGTTATTTGTTGTTTTGTACCATTGAGTCACCTCCCACTTATAGCAACCCTATGTACAATAATTCTGTACCTTACCCTATCCTAAGCCAATCTCACTATCTCTGACTCATTTGTCCCATTGTCCCAGTCACTGTGTCAATACATCTCATCCAGGGTCTTCCTTTCCTGTGCAGTAACTCCACCCTTTTAGTCATGATGTCCTTCTTCAAGGACTGGTCCTTCTGGGTAACATGTCAAAAAATGTGAGATGGAGCTTCAATATCCTTATATCCAAAGACCTTCAACCTCTCCAGAACAGACCTTGTTGTTCTCTTGGCAGTTCATGGAATGTTCAAGACTCTTCTCAAGCACTACAACTCAAAGACATCAATTCTCCTTCTCTCTCCTTAGTCATTGTCTATGTCTTAGATTAGGCTAGCAGATATGGCACTGGGGACAAAGCCTTTGTATTGAGAAACACAAAAGAGGAGGAACAATTGCAAGCAGACACTAATAATTGGAATATAGAATGTGAAAAGAATGAATGTAGGAAAATTGGACAATGCTAAGGAAAAAATGGAATGCATAAATATTAACACACTAGGCATCAGTGAAGTTAGATGCATTGGTGTGGAATATTTTAAATCACATAATCAATCATATGATCTACTATTCTAGAAATGAAAAGGTGAGTAAAAACAAGGTTGTATTAATAGTTAAAAAGATCATTTCTAGAGCCATCCTCAAATGCAGTGTGCTGAATGACAATATCCATGCACATGTAAGAAAAAAAAATCTTAATACTATTGTTGTTGTTGATTGTCTTTGAATCAATCACAACTCATAGCAACCCTATGAACAAAAAGGCCTGAAACCCCTCTAAAAATATGGACAATTATCAAAGTTCATAGAGTTTTCAGAAGCATGTTGATTAGGAAATGGATACCACTCCTGTATCATTCAAATACATGCACCAACAACCAGAGGAAAAGAGTAGGAAATAGAAGATTTATACCAAATTGAGCAGCCAAATATGGAACCACGAGGGACTGGAATGCAAAGGATAAAAACAAAGAAGGATCAGTACAGAAAATATGGACCTAGTCACAATAATGAGGCTGGAGACAGAATGAAAGAATTTCGTACTGCAAATGATTTGTTCATTGCAGATACCTTTTTTTGAAATTTTTCTACTAGTTTATTTACAAAATTCAAATACATTTTTTAAAGCAAATTCTTTCAATTTCTCTCACTCCTCCACCTACGAGACTGTACAACCCCACGATTAACGCCCCTCCCCTGGCACATTTTCATCCCTCTGCTTCCAACCTCTCCCACCCTTCTTGGATCCTTACATTCATTCTACAATAATGGTTTTATACAATATTTATCCTTGTGGGACTGATTTCGTTTACTCAGCATAATGCTTTTCAGTCCCTCCTAAGTTAGGTAATAAGTTTAAAAATCATTGCTCCTACATGCTGCGTATTATTCCATTGTGTGAACGTACTACAATTTCTAAACCCATACATTTGTAGTTGGACATTTGAGCTGTTTCCATGTTCTTGCGATGGTGAATAACTCTGCTAGGAACATTGGTGTACAAATCTCCATTTGTGTCTCAGTTCTCATATTCTCAGGTTATATTCCATGTAGTGGAATAGCTAAGTCATATAGAATTTCTATGTTTAAGTTTTTGAGGAAGCACCAAACTGCCTTCCAGAATGGCTGACCATTTTACAATCCCACTGCTATCTATGGTCAACCAATATTCAACAAGGAAATCAAAACTATCAAATGGAGAAATAATAACCTCTTCAACAAATGGTGCTGGAAAACTGGACTTCCATCTGCAGAAAGCTGAAGCAGGATCTACATCTTGTGGATCAGAGACCTGGGAGTAAAGCCCAAAGCCATAATGTTCGTTAGAGACAAACTGGGATCAAGCTTAGACATGCTAGTCCAAGATATAAAGAGACTGCCAAATACAACCAGAAATGTATAATCTGAAGGATAAAAATGATGCATAAAACCTTCTAAAGATTAAATTCATGTGTACATCAAAAATTTTTTCCAGCAGGATGAAAAGATAACCTACAGATTGGGAACAAACATTTGGTAATTCCATCTCAGACAAGAGTCTTATAACAAAAGTTTACAGAATACTCCTGGCCTCCACAAAAAAAAAGACTGATAACCCAATTAAAAAATGGGCAAAAGACATGGAAATAATTTTCACAGGAGAAGATATTCAAATAGCCAACAGACACATGAAGAAATGCTCCAAATCACTGGCAGTAAGAGAGATGCAAATCAAAACCACAATGAGGTACCATATCACTCCAGCAACAGTGGCAACGTTTAACAGGTCAGCAAGTAATAAATGTTGGAGAAGAAACGGCAAGAGAGAAATTTTTTCTTTTATCTTTTAATGAGTGTGCATGTATGCGCACACACACACACACACACACACACACACACCTATATACAGCATATTCTTCCCTTTTAATTTTTTTCCCATTCATTGATTGTAGCACATTTTTCTCCCTGCCCAACTTTCTACCCTAGTTTGCTTTTCTCTTTGGAAAAAACAAACAAACAAAAAACCAATTTACCCCCACCCCAAGACCACAGTCCACTTTACGATGCATTTCCTTTTTTGTAATCTTGTCAGGAAAATAATACTTAATCATATATTCCTCTTAAACAGTTCTCTTCCTTATCTGTTTCAATGCAGTATACATTATTTATCCCCTCTTTTCTTAGCCTCCCCAAGCCCTGATGTCAGTCCCATTTTCCAGCAGTGGTACTGTGCAGTATTTGTCTTTTTGTGACTGAGATAGTTCACTCAGCATAATGACCTCAAGGGTCATCCATTTATGTAATATTTCATGAGTTCCTTGTTTTTCAATGCTGCATATTATTCCATAGTGTGAATGTACCACAGCTTCTCTATCCATTCGTTTGTTGATGGGCACTTGGACTATTTCCAAGTCTTTGCTATTGTGAACAAAGCCGCAATAAACATGGGTGTGCATATATCTGTTTGGGTGGTAGTTCTGGTTTCTTTAGGATATATTCTTGGTAGTGGACTTGCTAGATCAAACGGTATTTCTGTTTCCAACTTTTTGAGAATGTGCCATACTGCCTTCTATAGTGGTTGCACCATTTTACACACCCACCAACAGTGAATAAGGGTTTTAGTTTCTCCACAACCTCGCCAACATTTGTTGTTTGCTGCCCTGTTGAATTTTTCTATTCTTACTGGGGTGAGATGGTATCTCATAGTTGTTTTTGATTTGCATTTCTCTAAGAACTAGGAATTTTTAACATTTCTTCATGTGTTTGTTTGCCATCTGAATGTCTTCTTTGGTGAGGTCAAATATTGCATAATGCCACTGTTCTAAAACAGAACTGACATTGGGGTTAGGAGGAATTAAGAAAATAGGGGATCAATAATGCACAGTGCATTGAAACAGATGAGGGAGAAAACCACTTAAACAAAATATATGATTAGGTATTATTTGCATTACAACAGTCCAGAATAAGAGCTGTATAGTAAAGTGGATGGAGCAGGGGGGAGGGGTTGTATAATAAAGAATTTTTATTTTCAAAGAGAAAAGTGAACTGAGGGAAGGGAGGGTTTGGCAGGGAGGAAAATGTGCAACAATGAATGGACATCCATGTTCTTTATAAACCTTCATTAAAATCTCAGTTAAAAAAAGAAACACAAACAGTGATGATACATATGGACCTTACCTGATGGACTAAACAGGAATCAGATTGATTACATCTCCAGAAAGATTACATCTGTGTGGAGAAGCTCAGAATCAGACGTAAAAACCAGGCCAAGTACTGATTGTGGAACAGATCATTAACTACTAATACGCAAATTCAAACTAAAGTTAAATAAAATAAAATAAAATCCACAAGAACGAAACTTTGACCTTGAATTTATCCTATCTGAATTAAAAAACCATCTCAAGAATAAATTGTGTCATCTGAATTAATGCAGGCTATTAATGAGTCTTCCTCCAATCCTGATGCCACATTCCTTCTCTTAAAGTCCAGCCTCTTGAATGATCTGTTCTTCATACAAATTGAAAAAATAAGGAGACAGGATACATTCTTGCAGTACTCATGTTTTATTTTGAGCCATGCAGTATTTCCCACTCTGATTTGGTTATGGCATCCTCGTCCAAGTATAGGTTTTGAATGAGCACAATCAGGTGTTCTGGGATTCTCAGTTTTCTCAAGGTTAGCCAAAATTTACATTTTTTTTTAAAAAAATTACATTCTTTTACTTATTGATATCGTTATGGCAGCAAATGCATTTTTTTTATTTCAAAAACATATGTAATATTTCTTTACAACTCTTCCGAAAATATAGACACTTAAAACCTTTCCTCCAAGAAACATGTGAAAATTTAACACTTCTGGGTCTTGATCTCAGATTCTGTGCACTTTATAGAAACAAAGGATTTTTAATTGGATGAATACTCCCTGGTGCCAACTTTCTCTGTTTCCTAAACTTCTCATTTAATATTTCAAAGTAAATTCTCATAAAATGCTGTATTCCTCTCTTTAAGGTAACCAATAAAAGAGAATTATTTTTAATAAAGACACATGAGATGATACATATGGGGTATTTTAAAAATTTTATTGGTCACATGTAAAATATATAATAAATATTACACATAATGTAATAGAAAGCACATATCTTTTCTTAATATTGCTTAAAAAGCTTTATCTACACAAAGTTCATATATTTTCTCCTTTAAAACAAACTATGCTAAAGATTGGAATTTCTTAATTTAAAAGACTAAGCAAAAATCAGTCTCTCAGAGTATACATATTTGGATGAATATCTATTGAAAAAACAAATTTCCCCACCCACCCACCTATCCCCAAACCAGGGTAAAGAAAACCCACCGACTGGGAACAAACATTTGATAATACCATCTCAGACAAGAGTCTCATAATGAAAGTTTACAGAATACTCCTGAGACTCCACAAAAGGCTGATAATGCAATTACAAAATGGGAAAAAGACATGAAAATAATTTTCACAGAGAAAGATATTTGAATGGTCAACAGACACATGAAGAAATGCCCCAAATCACTCACAATAAGAGATGCAAATCAAAACCACCATGAGATATCATCTCACTGCAGTAGCAGTGGCAAAGTTTAATAGGACAGCAAGTAAAACATTTTGGGGAGTATGTGGTGAGATAAGAACTCTAATACATTGTTGCTGGGATTGTGAAATGGCACAG
>NW_006399949.1:1590404-1607514 GCF_000299155.1 Elephantulus edwardii
CCCCACCCCAAGTATACTCCACTCTGCAACCCTAATTCTGGACTCTTATGATAATCATAATGTGATAGGCGCTTTTTTATGGATGAGAAAAACCATAGCTTAGAAAAGTTATTAATTTACTTAGTGACTTTTTTCTTTTTCATTTCACAACCAGGTTAAAATATTCTAGCTATATATCCCATGGGTTGTAAACATTTCTAGTCCTCTAGTCTCATTTCTGATCCATTTCTAGTACTTATTCCAAGATTACTCTGATGGGGGGTACACCAAACTATAGAGATTTAAGTATATAATAAAGGAGTTCTAAGGGTTTTAAAAAAAAAATCTGCAAAACAAATTCCTCCCCTAGAACAATGATATACAGTCATCCCACACAATTTCTCACATACAATAATGTTGATATACACTTAGGTAAATAGGAGACAGAGAAGATAAGTATATGGGCAACATCTTGATTAAAATCCGTTCTTTTAATAAATTTACTAATAGATACTAGAGTCATACTAGAGTCACCCACCTTTGATTTGGTAGGACGAAAGTTATACAAGTGTCCAAGTCTTTGTATTCATAGGATCACTATGATTAGCCTACGACTCAATGGCACTTACCAACAACAACAACAGCAACAATAAATATGTTGAAGTTGTCAATGACCACATAATAAAATAATCTACATTGTAATTTTCTATAATTGCCAACTAGTCAAGGACAAAAATATGAAACTATTTGAAAAATCTTTCAAAAGTGAATGTTTCCCAATATAGGTAAACTAATATTCTGTAATAGGTACAGACACTTTACAGTAAATCATCCATGGAAAGGTGGAAGGTCAACCTAGGAAGACCCTCAATAAGATGGATTGACGTGGTCACTAATAGTGGGCTTGAGTACATCAGAGAGTGAAGATAGCACAAGACAGGAGAATGTTTAGATTTGCTGTTCATTAGGTTGCTATGAGTCCTAATTGATACGACAGCTCATTACAACAATAATTCAGAATATGTCATTTTAGCTTGTCATTGTTGTCACGTATAGGGAGTAGACTATGACTTATAGCAACCCTATAAACAACTCTAAACCTTGCCCTATCCTGAGCTAATTTCACCATATCAGACACACACCTGACCCTATTGTCATAGTCACTATGCCAAACCATTTTACTCAGGGTGTTCCTGTTGTTTGCTCACCCTCTACCCTTTCAAGCCTATTGTCTTTCTCCAAGGACTTGTCCCTCCTGGAAACATGCCCCAAATATGTTAGGTAGAATTTCAAAATCCTCACTCCCAAGAAGCAGCATGGTTTCACCTTCCACAGGACAGACCTATTTGTTCTCTTGGCAGTTTATGGTATGTCCAATATTCTTCTCTAGGACCACAACTCAAAGGCATTGGTTTTTCTTTGTCATCCTTAGTCATTGTCCAGCTTTTGGCTGCATAGCAATTAATTAAGGAGACCATGACCTGGATCAGGTGCACCTTAGTCTCCAGACAGATATGATTGCTCTTTAGTACTCTGGAAAGATCCCTGACAGCAGACTTTCCAAAACAACTCATCTTTTATCTTAATTACTGGTGCTAAGTGTGTTAACCGTGGATTTGAGCAAGATTAAACTGTTAACAATCTCCATATTTTTTCCATCTATCATAATGCTTCCAATTGTTCTGGTGGCTAGAATCTTTGTTTTCTTTATGTTGAGATATAACGCATATTGAAGACTGCAGTCCCTGACCTTCTGCACCAAATGCTTCAAGTCCTCCTCAGTTTCAGAAAACAAGGTGGTATCATAGACTACTTTTATAAAATTCATACAGTAAATCTAAAAGGCACTGATCAAAAATCAATGATGTTACTGTAGATTGTGGCTGATTTTTCAGTGTATCTCTTTATAGTACAGATATTATACTTATTAGGTATAGTAACAATTGGGTACAAGTAACAGGTATCAAGTGCAACCACTATATGCAAATTTATGGATGATAAGCAAATTTTATTTGGTATATACATGCAGGTGGATACTGGGGATGGGGGTTGGTGAGAGGGAACTAGAGAGACAGAGATATATACGGACACACACACACACACACACACACACACACACACACAGATATTTTTCCAATTTATTTGATAGACCTAAAATTCACAATTTGTTTCAAGCTATAAATTTTTAATTTCCCAAGAAACTTCTCCTTTAAATTAGAAGAGCAACTTTGCTTCATCAGAATAAGTCAAAACCCAGACTGCTATATCTGCCCCCAATCTTTTATATTTATGTGGCTTTTCCTGAAGATTTTCCTGTGCCCCTTTTCTCAACGTGCCTCTTATGCCTCCGATAGCAGTCACACTAGAAATGATGACATCTGGGCCTCAGATCATTGTGAGCCATTTCAGGTAGACCATGTGTTGTACCTTGACCTAACATCTTATTTCTATACCCTCTATTGTGGCCAATTAAATAGGGACCTTGTAAGGAGCCAGTTGACTGGTCTTGTGCCGGCTATCACCACAAGAGCTTAAGGGCCACAAATCTCTGTTATTACCAAGCTGTTGCTGCCAGAAGCATGCTGATTCCTGACAAAAAGAATATATTAGGATCAATCAAATCTCCCCCAGGCTTGTCAGTGGGACTTTCAACCACACCCTTTACCTCAAACTTTCCCCTTCACCTCCCTCCAAACACCTACACAGCAGCAAGCTAACAAGGTGTCTGCCAAACCATATGTTCATAATTAGTTAACTTCTTGCCTGTCACTAGAGGCACCACTGATGCAGCAACAGACCTCAAGGGTGTTGGGCGTCCAATAAGGCACCACCAGTCTGCACAGCCCCTCCCATCAGCAGTAGGAGAAGAGGCATACTTAATTCCAGCTGTGGCATTGTTAAGTGAATTAACTTTATCCTCAATTTAAAAAGCCAGCATGAAATCAAAGGAAACCCCAGTAAAGAAAAATAGAGAAAATGAAAAAAACAAAAAAGCTTGTAGGTTAAACTCAACAAGTCTGCTGAATGAAACTCAACTAGTTGGCCCCATTTAGCCAATCACTGAAAAGCAGGTTTCTGGCACCTTTGTTACTTCTGGCATAATTCTTTATTCTCAGTTTTGTGGTCAGGGTCTCTTGTTACACACAGAAAGGATTGATGATATAATTGTTTATGAGTCAGTGGAATACTCTTTTAGGTGGTAGGGAGGTTACCGGGAAATGAGAAATTAGTGTTGGAAACAGAAGTGTACAATGTTGGCTAAGAAATCCCATATCAAGGTAAGATTACCATAAAAAAAATTAAATTTGCAGTCTCTTCACTGAGTGTGATTTTTTTTCTTTTGAGAAAGATTGGCAAAATAAAGTTTTTTAAAAGTGCTAGGAAAATAAACATTTTGAAATATTTAATTTTGTTTTCATTGATTAAGGAATATGTTAGATATTAATAGGAATGTGTATATCATTAAATATAAATATTTTATTTACATTAAGAACATTTGTTAATTATTCTACCTTAAATGAAATGATGTGTATAGCTATATCTCTGCTTAGACAAGTGATAGTTAATATTTCAAGCATATATTAGTCTGAATCTTAGTAGCTTGAATTTCACAATGTCAATTGCTATTTTGAGGCTGTTAAGACTATGAGGAATATAGGAGTTCCAAAAAACTAAAGTCACTTTCCCCATAACTTCAATATTAAAAATACTTGATGTTAACTGCTATAGATTAATGTACTATTATAATTGCAATAGCCAAATATAGTCGTAAAATAAAAATTGTCATCATATTGTTATTAGGAACAACAAAAATGTAATTGTGTGAAATATAGTGCTTTTTTACAAACACTTGATACTAAATATATTTGATATAAATGTGCAATAAGATATATAATTTAAATTAAGAAAATAAGTTTCAGATTTTCTTTCAAAATATCTCATTATAAATTAGAAATATACTTACTATTTTAAACAATAATGATTTTATAAACGTCTGATTGTGTTGCTGCTGAAATAATGAGAAGAAATAATCTCATGATGTAATCTATGATATTTGGTTAAAAGAATATTGGTAGAACAAACATAAAATCTAAAATCTGTTGGGAATAGGTAACTGTTCCTTACAGGTTAAATATCAGCTTGAGATCTAATTTCATTGTCAATCATATAATCTCTGCTATTATATAACTAACCATTGTGGTTGGCAAGGAACTCAAAGGTCTTGGGTAACAGACATTGTCACGATGATAGTGGTTTACAGTGAATTAGGAAACAACTAATGTGGTTTGGGACCAGGGAATTAGAAAACAGAAGCCAAATGGAATATGCAGACATCACAGATTAGTCCAAGTTACAGGCAATTTTCGTAATAACTACCTTCATGATAATGTTAGACAAGCCACACCAAGTGTTGTCCTGATCCCCTACTAGGACAAACCAATTAACTAACAGAGCCAAATGTTTGATTTCCAAAAGGAGTCAGCATCTTTGAAAATAATTCTCTGTAATTCATTTGATAATAACCTAATAACATTTTCAATTTTAAATGAGAAAAATGTAACCTGCTAATAAAATGCCTAAGGATTAAGAAATTTTGTCAAATTTTCAATTTAATTCTGCAAATTTTCAACTTTGAGATATTTGAAAGAAATGGAACAGAATTCAGCTAAAATATAAACTGAATTCCATAGCCAGTAATAATATTTACAATCCCCCCTAATAGGAGGTCTTTCTGTTAGCTTTCTATGTGATTAACTTATAATGAGATTGAATTTATAATGAGTATTGTCTTCATGCAACATGAAATAAAATAAGCAAGCTAAGTGGAGAATAATGTTGATCAAACATAAAGAATTTATTCTGATGATTCTTGAAAACACACTGGCTTGCCGCAAAGAAAATAAGGAAACCACTAAAAAACAGATAACAGCAATCTATTAAGATGAACAGGGCGCTTAACAAAAACTGAGCAGTGGGAAATGGTGTTAATTGCAGGAAAAAGAGAGCTTTATTACCGACAAACTGTCTCCCCGATTAGTGATAATCACTAGGACAAGGATTGTAGAAATGGAAATGGATACAAACAGCTAAAATGTAATAAATAGTACTGACTGAATAAGATGGCTATGACAAATGAGATATTTCTGTTTGAGAGTTAATAACATAAGGATTACTTGTCTCATGGGAATTGATGTTCTCTTCAAGTAAGTGGCTCTAAAAGAAGCAATAGTCAGGGTTGAAATTTTTAACTCTTAGAGTAAAGGGAGAGAAGTAAAAGAAGACAGGAATGGAAATAGAGAAGAAAACATTAGAAATTGAGCCAGATAACTTAATATTGATTAGGTTTAATGAAATTTAAAAAAAGCAAGAGAAGACGAAAATAGAAGCCAAGTATAAAGAAAATGGCTAAGGATCCAATTAACATCAGTAAGCAATATTCAAAATCCATTTTAAAAATAATTTCAGCCACTGAACTGCTCAAGGCAAGATTATATTAATATGTCATTGCTTACACTTGTATATGAGGGAAATTTGGGAATCTAATTATCCTGTTCTTATTCAAATCTGGATATGAAGTTTACACTAGGTTGATAAAAGCTTTGTGGTGTATTCTTTCACACTTTTACTAACACTAATGAATTGAGTTTATAAGTCCTTTAGAAATTTTATTAAAAATTCATTTATAGAAACCCTTGATTTCAGTGTATTTTGAAGAGGAATATTTTTAATTTATATGTTGTTGTTGGTAAGCACCCTTGAGTTGAGTACAACTCATAGCAATCCTACGAATAATGGATCTGAACCCTGCCCTATCCTGTGCCAACCTCATAATCTCTTGATACATTCAAGCCCAGTGCTGCCGTCACTGTATCAATCCACCTGTCTAAGGGTCTTCCTCTCCTTTGTTGTCCCTCCATGTTTTTCTCCAAGGAATGGCCTGTCCTAGCAACATATCCAAACTATGCTAGACAAAGCTTGTCATCCTTGCCTACAAGGTGCACTCTGGCTTCACCTTCTTTAAGATATACTCTTCTGTCAATATGCTGTACTGAGGTAATTACCCATAGTGGACAGTGTTTGGTGGAAGTCCCAGTTTAAGACAGGTTTGGAAGCAGGAGTAGCACCCACTTACTAAGCAACATGCCATTAGAAACTGTGAACTCTGATAAATGATGATAGTTATAGAAAGGCTCAGGTCTTTTGTTCATATGGTTGTTATAAGTCTTGCTTGACTTGATGGTCATCAATAACAACAAGTTAAATCCTGTTATTCCTTCCATATATGTTTTTCCTTCTACTATCTCTACTCTGTTATTTGCCTAGTTACTTGAATTGAGTAATTCAATAAATATTTAATAATTTTCAGTATTCATATTAAAATCTCAAATAGTCTAGATTACCCTTGTGCAACAAATTTTGGTAAAAAATATTTTATGAAGTTTAATATTTAATATTTGTAATTTTTTAAAAAGGCACATTGCCATGGGAAAGTCTGCTGTTAGGGACCTCTCC
Organism: Elephantulus edwardii; assembly: GCF_000299155.1. Lineage (NCBI taxonomy): Eukaryota > Metazoa > Chordata > Mammalia > Macroscelidea > Macroscelididae > Elephantulus > Elephantulus edwardii. Next base: position 1,596,897 of record NW_006399949.1, read on the forward strand.
AAAAGTACTGAAGAGCAATGGTGTCTCTCTGGAGACTAGGGTGCGTCTGATACAGGCCATGGTCTTTGCAATCACTTATGCATCAGAGAGTTGGACAATGACAAAGGAGGATAGAAGGAGAATTGATGCCTTTTAGCTGTGGTGCTGGAGAAGATTATTGAGAATAACATGGACTGCTAGGAAAACAAACAGATTTGTCCTGGAAAGGGTTAAACTGGGTGGCTCCTTGGAGGCAAGGATTCTAAGGCTCCATCTAACATACTTTGGACATGTTGTGAGGAGAGACCGGTCCTTGGAGAAGGACATCATGCTTGGGAGGGTGGAGGGACAGTGCAGGAAGGGAAGGCCCTCTGTGAGGTGGATTTATTCAGTAACTGGGATGATCAGGATGGGGGTGTCAGAGGCAGTGCAGTTGGTACAGGATAGAGCAGAGTTTAGGGCTGTTGTACAAAGGGTCGCTATGAGTCGCAAGTGACTCGACAGCACATAACAACAACAACAACAGCAAACAAGATTTACATGAGAAAATTTAAGCTTTTAGCTATAATACTTTATATTAATAATTTTTATTTTATTAAAACCATAAAAAACAAAAAAAATCCACTGGCATCAAGTTGGCTCCAACTAATGGAACCCTTCACCAACTTTCCAAAACTCTAAGTTTTTATAGGAGGAAATTAATGATCTTTTTTTCTTTCAGAATGGCTAGTAGATTTAACTACTGACCTTTCTGGTAGCAATCAGATACCCTATGCACTAATGAATGAGCCATTCAGTTACTAGGAAGGAGGTCTGGGAGTAAAATAGCTAAATATGACCAGATTGGCAATTTGAACACATTTAGTGGCTCCATAGGGAGATCTGGTGGCCTAATGATGAGACGCTGTGCTATAATCTCAAAGGCATACTGTTTCTATCCACCAATTGCTTCATAAAAGAAATATTGGGAATCTCATCCTCATGCAATTAAACTAACTCAGAAGACCTGCTTGAGGGTCAGCTATGAGTTGATTTTGACTCATGGGCACACAACAAAAAGAGTGGCTCCATAGGAGATTACTACAGATTTTTTCAAGATTGCTCTATGTAAGATGCTTATTACTCAGTAAATCGGGAATCTGATGACCTAGGCATGGAGAGTAGTGTTGCTAACCCAAAAGTTGTTTGTCTCTAGCAGTTTGAACCAACTATTGGCTCTTTTCTCATTTGACTTACAGCCTTAGCAATACAAAGGAAGGTCATCTGTGAGTTAGTTTCAACTCAAGAGCAAGGAATTTCAGTGTTTGCTTTTTAAAACTCAGTATACACACAAAACTGTAGTTTTTTCATTAGCATTTTTATCAGCCTTGATGTTCTTAGGCTATTCTATTAAATATCACCACCAGGAAGCAAATACTATTGGACTTGCTCAGATATTTAAATAACTATTAATATCATGACTATGCAATAATTAGTGGTTCTGGTAGCATATTGTTTTCAATATGTAGCTTGATTCATTCTCGATGACGTTGTTTTGTCCCAAGAAAATTCTGTGTGATAGCTCTGTTCTGTCACACAAGGTCAAGTATGTGTTAGAACTGATCAATGCTATCTAGCAACAACACCACCATTACTAGAACAGTGCGTGTATTCTTTAAAGTAAGAAAATTTTCAAAGAGATGTTTATCACCATTACATTCCATGACAAAAGATGAGGAAAATCTTGATTGGCTTATGGAGATGGAAAGGAAAAAGAAAAATTTAGAGTTGTGAAGACATTTAGAATTCACATTTCATGATGAACTTATGTGAAATGAAGTGAAAAAGAAATAATCAAATTCCACTTCCATGATTAATTCTGGTTTGAGTTACAAGATAGATGGTGATACCACTTAATGAATTAGAGAAGTTTGAGAATGATGACATAGATTTTATTTGCTATGCAGAAATTTCCCATTTACCTATGAGATGGCCAGTTGGGAATAGCAGTTCTGTTTTCCTTGGGTGATATGAAATCTCGTTGTTCAGATTTTTGAAGATACATCAAACTGCCTTCTAGAGTGGTTGTACTATTTTACAATCCCACCAACAGTGTATGAGTGTTCCAGTGCCTCAACATCCTCTCTAACATGTATTGCTTACCGTTCTGTTAAACTGTGCCACTACTACTCGGGTGAGATGGTATCTCATTGCGATTTTATTTGCATCTTTCTTATTGCCAGTGAGTTTGAGCATTTCTTCATGGTCTGTTGACCATCTGAATTTCTTCCTTTGTAATGGGTCTTTCCGTTTCTTTTGCCTACTTAGTATTTGGGTTATCAGACTTACTTTTGTGGAGAACCTGTAGTATTCTGTGAATTTTTGCTAATGAGACCCTTGTCTGAGATGTCATTGCAAATTTTTTACCTAAGCAGTTAGTTTTCTTTTCACTGTATTGGAAAAAAGTTTTTATGAACACAGGGACGTAAATTAATGAAATATAAAAATAATAAGCTCAAGAGAACAATTAAGGCTAATAATGCATTAAGAACCATCAATTTTTATAGTCATTGAAATCATAGCAGTGAATACATTTTCTAAGAACAAATTTATGAAAAGAACATAACTAAGAATATGAACAATTCTAAACACCTTCTGCTGGAGAAGTTGGAGATAGAAATTAAAATTATGTCCAGAGAGTTAGAGAAAATACAGAGAAGTGTGATGCCTTGGTAGATAATGGAATGCATTCAATAGCTTGATGAACAGGTAATCATGGGAAAAAAGTCATAAACAATGCTTTAAGTTGAAGAGTCAAACCAATGTGCTAATAAGAATATTAATTATAGGAAATTGAATTACAAATCAATAATTTACAAATAATAATTCCTTGAGTATAAGAAGCAAGTAATAACATGTTGTTGTTGTTAAGTGCCGTCAAGTCTCAGGAGACTCATAGCGACCTTATGAATGAGATTCCTCAACGCTTGGGTGGCTTTCATCCTCTCTCCAGGTTCATAGGTTTTTGGAGGCAAGCTATTATGGAAGTGGATGCCACTCCTCCTTCCAAAATAATATTATAGTGATTTCAATATTTGAGAAGACCAGAATACTCTTCATTTTCTTTTGCTAATGTTTAATAGAGTAGCCTAGAACATCATGAATAAAAAAAAATTACCTAGTATAGTATGCATATTGAATAGTAAGCAGCTTATACAAAGCAATCTTGAAAAAAAATTTAATATTCAGCTACATTATGTACCATTAAGTCAAAAGCAACCCACAGCTGACCCTCCAGTAGGTTTTTAAGGTCAGTTAATCACAAAGAAGGAGATTGCCCATATTTCTCCCATGGAGTAGTTGGCAGATTCAAACAGTGTGCGTCTGAATTGGCAGAAAATTTCTCACCACGAGTATGTTTGTGTGTGTATCAGCTGCCTTTTTTGGTATAACACTTGTCTGTAAGATTCTGTACTAAAGCAGAGCTACTAGAGTAAAACAGAGTAAGAAGAAAGCTTGGCTATCGACTTCTGAAATAACAATCCTTAACCCTATAAACAATATAGCACACTTAGACTATTAGGTATAGCACTAGAGGCTAAATCCTTGTATTGGGAGGAATAGCTGTAAATGGCAACTAATAATTAGAATATGAAACATATGAAGCATGAATGTAGAACAATAGGACATTGTTAAAAAGGGAATGATGCACAAATATTGACATACTTGCATAAATAATGACATTGGTAACTGAGATGGATTGGCATGGGTCACTTTGAATTATGCAATCACTTAGTTTGTGGCCCTCTGGCCAGTCTTTCATTGTTTTTGTTCAGACATTCCTCTAGGTCGTATAGCCCTGGTGTACAATTTGCTGTCCCTCGGTCACTTGCGGTTGCTGTGAGGCTGAACACTATGACATGGATGTGTCAAATGCGTTAATGTTTGGCTACCCAGTGCGGACTGAGAGTGGGGTGGAGCTCCCCGATGGAACAAGAGTGGAAGGAGGAGTGGCGTCCACTTCCATAATAGCTTGCCTCCGGAAACCCTATGAACATGGAGAGAGGAAGAAAGGCACCCAAGCGTCACGGACTCTCCTTCATAGGGTCGCTATGAGTCGCCTGTGACTTGATGGCACTTAACAACAACAACAACAACATGCTCTGCTATGCCAAGAATGAAAAAATGAGAAAAAAAATCTGGTTGCATTCATAGTAAAAAAGACAATTTCTAGATCCATCCTGAAGTCCAATGTTGTAAGAGAATCCATATACATACAAGGAAGACTTGTTCATACCACTATCCTTCAAATAGATGAGGAGATAGAAGAATTTTTATCAAACTTTGCAGTCTGAAATCAATTGAACATACAACCAAGATTCATCAATAATGATTGACGACTGGAATTAAAAAGTTAAGAATGAGGAAGAAGGACCAGTAGTCAGAAAATATGGCCATGTCAACAGAAATGAGGGTGGAGATTGAGTGATACAGTTTTGTACAATCAGTAAGTTATTCATCGTAAATACCTTTTATAAAAAACACAAATGGTGACTGTACAAATGAACTTCAGCTGGTAAACTACATAGGAATCAGACTGATCACATATGCAGAAAGAACCATAGGACATGCTCAGTGTCAGCTGTGAAAACCAGACCAGTTGCTGACTGGGGAAGAGAGCATCAACTATTCATGTGCAAATTCAAATTGAAACTAAAGAAAATGAAAACAAATCCAAAAGAATTATTATATGACTTGAGTCTATCACACTTGAATCTATCCTAGAGATTTACACCTTTTTTCTACACACTTCATTTCCCCCTTACTCTTTTGAACATTTGTATACTCCTTACTAGTAGTTATCCTTCTATCTTTACAGTAATGGCCACATGCACTGTTTGTCCTTTGAGATTGAGTTAGTTTAGTCAGTATAATGCTGCCTAGATTCTTCCTTAATATATAGCATTATCCCACCTGGATTTAAAAACCATCTCAAGAATAGGTTTGAGGCATTGAACACTAATGAATGAAGATGAGAAGAGCTGTGGGATGATATTGAGGATATCATCTGTGAAGAAAACAGAAGTTCACTACAAAGACAGAGAAAGTAGACCAACGTGAATGTCAAAAGAGAGTCTGAATATTGCACTGGAATTCCAAGCCAAAAAGGTGGTAAACTATAAAGAAGTTACAGAGTTGAACAGAAGATTTAGATGGAGAGCTTGTGTAGACAAAGAAAAGTATTATAAGAAAATGTCAAAAAGCTGAAGTTAGAAAATCAAAGGGGAAGAACTCATTCAGCATTTCTCAAACTGAAGGAACTGAAGACAAATTCAAAATTCAAGTTACAATACTTAAAGATGTTATGGGTAAAGTATTGAATGGCCTTCACTGTACTGAAATGAATTGTCTGGCACAGAACTGTTACAGGAAATAGCATATGATCAAGAGCCAATGGTAATGAAGGAGAAAGTACAAGCTGCTCTCAAGGAATTGGCAAAAAATAAGGCCCCAGGAATTAATGGAACATCAGTTGACATATTTCAACAAACACATGCAGTCCTGGATGTGCTCACCAGGTTGTGTCAAGAAATCTAAAGGGCAGCTATCAGGCCAAATTACTGGAAAAGATATATATATATATATCCATTCCTAAAAAAAAGAAGAAGCAGAATTCGGACATTATTAAACAATTACATCAATAACACATACAAGCAAAATTATGCTGAATATTATTAAAAATTGGCTAGAACAATATATTGATGGAGAAAAATATAAGCTGAGTTTAGAGGCGGTTGTGGGATCTCATGTTAATGTTGCACAGACCTTGGCTGAAAGCTGAAAGTGCAGAAGGATGTCTATTTGTCTTTTATCAGCTATGCAAAGACATTTACCTGTGGATTGAAATATGCTATGGCTAACTTGAGAAGAATTAGTATACCAGAACACTTAATTTTGTTCATATGAAACCTATACCTAGAACAAGAAGTTGTTGTCTCAATAGAACAAGGGAACATTGCATGGTTTAAAATCAAGAAAGGAGTATGTTAGGGATATATATACTTTGCCCATACCTTTTTGATCTATATACAGAACATTTGGGAGGCTGAAGTTTATGAAGAAGAATGTGGCATCAGGATTCAAGGAAGACTCATTGACATCCTGCATTATGCAGATGACCCAATTTTGCTTGCCCAAATTGAGGACAACTTATAGCATTTGCTGAAGATTACGGACTATAGTTGTCAATATAGATTGCATCTCAACATCAATAAATATCCTCACTACTAGGCCAATAAGGAACATCATGATAGCTGGAGAAAAGATTGAAGTTGTTAACAGTTTCACCTTACTTGAATCTACAACCAACACCTTTGGCACCAGTAATTAGAAAATCAAAAGATGAGTTGCATTGGGAAATTCTGCTGTCAGGGACATTACAGAGTGCTAAATAACAGGCTGGGTTTTGAAGGGGTCGTGGTACTAGGAATTTTGTAGCTGAGGTTAGATGGATCTTAGCTGAAAGCAGGGAATACCAGAGGAATGTATATCTTTGTTTCATTGACTATGCAAAGGTGCTTGACTGTGTGGATCATAACAAACTGTGGCTGACTCTCAGAAGAATGGGAATCCCAGAACACTTGATCATTGTAATGTGAAAGCTATACTTAGACCAGGAGGCAGTCATCAGAACAGAGCAAGGGAACACTGCATGGTTCAAAATTGGGAAGGCTGTACTCCAGGGATGTGTCGTGTCCCCATATCTTTTCAACCTGTATGCAGAACAGATCATCCGGGAGGCTGGGTTCTATGAGGAGAAATGCAGTATCAGGATTGATGGAAGATCTATCAACAATCTGTATTATGCAGATGACACAACCCTGCTTGCTGAAACTGAGGAGGACCTGAAGCACCTGCTGCAGAGGGTCAAGGACAGCAACCTCCAATATGGATTGAAGCTCAATGTAAAAAAGACAAAAATTCTCACCACTGGGCCAATTGGCAGCATCAGGATGGATGGTGAAGATATTGAGGTTGTTCACAGCTTTAGTTTGCTTGGCGCCACAGTCAACACTCTTGGCAACAGTAGCCAGGAAATTAAAAGGCGTATTGCGATGGGAAAGTCTGCTGTTGGGGATCTCTCCAAAGTACTGAAGAGCAATGGTGTCTCTCTGGAGACTAAGGTGCATCTGATACAGGCCATGTTCTTTGCAATCACTTGTTATGCATCAGAGAGTTGGACAATGACCAAGGAGGATAGAAGGAGAATTGATGCCTTTGAGCTGTGGTGCTGGAGAAGAGTATTGAACATACCATGGACTGCTAGAAAAACAAACAGATTCATCCTGGAAAGGGTTAAACCAGGTGGCTCCTTGGAGGCAAGGATTCTGAGGCTCCATCTAACATACTTTGGACATGTTGTGAGGAGAGACCTGTCCTTGGAGAAGGACATCATGCTTGGGAGGGTGGAGGGACAGTGCAGGAGGGGAAGGCCCTCTATGGGGTGGATTGATTCAGTGACTGGGGTCATCGGGATGGGAGTGTCAGAGACAGTGTGATTGGCACAGGACAGAGCAGAGTTTAGGGCTGTTGTACATAGGGTCGCTATGAGTTGCAAGTGACTAGATGGCACATAACAACAACAACAACAAACTACAATGATGTCAATCTAGAGACTAAGGTATGCCTCATGTGAACCAACCTGGTCTTCTCAGTTGCTTGCTTTGCATCTGAGAACTAGACAATAACTAAAGAAGACAAAAGAAGAATTGATGCCTTGTTGGGGTGCTAGAGGAGTATTGATATATCATGGACTGAAAAGAGAACAAACAGATCTGTCTTGGAGAAGGTTAAACCAAATTGCTCCTTTGATGCAAGAATTTTGAAGCTCCATCTCAAATACTTTGGGCATGTTGCCAGGAAAGACCAGTCCCTTGGATAAGGACATCATGCTTGGAGGGGTAGACGGAGCAGGAGAGGAAAAGCCTGCATAAGATGGATTGACATAGTGACTGTGGCAATGGGGTCAGATGCTCCAGAGACAGTGTTTGTTGTTGGCTCAGGATAAGGCAAAGTTCAGAGCCATTGTTTATAGGATCCCAGTATTTGATTCAATAGCACATAACAACAATAGATCCCCTGGAGCATTTAAAACGTCAGTGTATAATTGAAGAGTGTACTTAGAGAAGAATGGGAGTCCCAGAGCACTTAATTGTGCATTTGAAACTTACACCTGGACCAGGAGGCTGCTGTGTAAACAGAACAGGGGAACACTGCATGGTTTAAAATGAAGAAGGCAGTGTGGCAGGATTGTATTCTCTCTATATACCTATTTAATATGTATGCTGAGAAAATTATTCAAGAAGCTAGATTCTATGAAGAAGAATGTGGCATCAGGATTGGAGGGAGACCCATCAATAACTTGCATTATGCAGATGACACAATCTTTCTTGCTGTAAGTGAGGAGGACTTGAAACACTTTGTACAAAAACTCAAAGAATGCAGCCTTTGGTGTATGGATTGTATCTCAACATAAAGAAAACAAAGATTCTTACCACTGGACTGATAAGCAACATCATGATTATGTGCTCTGGGACTTCCATCCTTCTCTAAGTACAAACTATGAGAAAACTAAGACAGTATATCTGTCAGCCTAGCAAAAGGTTAGAGTTGTAGTGCCCAGTCAGATGAGAGTTTCTGTTCATCTCGATGATGACTGAGGCCCTAAAATGTGAGTTAGGTCATGGATAGCAAATCTTCTGGTTGAGAGGTATGTCAAGGGCTTAGGTGAAATAAAAACAAAAATAGTTTAGATCTGACATCTATTTTTCTTAAAAATTTTACTTCACCTTTAAGTACTAAGATCTCTAGACTTCAATTTGTAAATTTACAATACTTTAAGTTCTTCTCTTAGTTAACCTACCGAAGAAGCTTGCAATGTTCATGAATGTAAGCATTCCTTGAATATTTACTCAATAACACTCAAAATAGGCCTCTCAGAAAAAGATATGCTTGACAAATCTGTCGTGTAAATGCATACACGAGATATCTATTCTTTTGGACCTAGAATGATATGTTATATGAAGCAAACTCCCAGTCCTACTACTCAGTCACTAACAGTTATGGAAACTCTACCTCAGCTGTATTGCAAGTGAGATCTTGACTTTTTGGGATAGACCCTGATCACTAGGCATGGCTTAAATATGTGGGTAGGAAACACAAAGTTAATTGTGATATCTGGAACTAAAAGAAGTTGTTAACAAGCTTGATATCAACAAGATGTTATCTGGTAAATTGCCTCATGTCCATTATAGTCAAATGAACGTATTTTCCCCCCATGAATAAGTGGAGAAAGACATCAAAACTATGACCAGAGGTGTACATTTATATAAGTAAGAGAGAAAATGAAGAGAAAATCATAGCATTTTCTTCCTTCCTCAATGTTGTTTTTAAATGCCAATTAAATGTCAACCCAAGTAATCCTATGAACAACAGATCTGAACCTTGTCCTATCTTCTGACATCCTCACAATCTCTGATACACTCAAGCTCATTGTTGAGGTCACTAAATCCAATCTCTCCTAGCAACATGTATTCTTCATTATCTTTGCCACCACGAAGCACTCTGGCTTCAGGTTCTCCAGAGTATCTGTTCTTTTGAAAGTCCGTGGGATATTCAACACTCTTCTCCAAAATCACAGTTTAAAGATATCAATTCTTCTTCTGTCATCCGTATTTATTGTGCAGCTCTCAGATGCAGAATAAGTGACTGAACAGAGTACTCCCGAGTCCTTAAAGTGACATCATTGCTGCTCAATAATTTGGAGAGGTAATTTGAACTATAGATTTTCCCAGTGCAATACATCTCCTGATCTCTGCCTGATGGTACAAGTGTATTGACTGTGGATTCAAGTAAGATGAAGTCATTAACTGTCTTAGTTTTCTCATAGTTTGTTTCCTATTTTCCATTGTATACAATTTGTTTATGTGTTTGCAAGCTACTTTGTTAGTTTAAACTTTCACTTTATATTGACTTGTTTACAAAGTTCTCATACATTGTGCTTCACACTATTCCTCATTCATACGTGTTTCATACAATCATTCTCATTCACTCTGTTTTATAAAATGAATCACCTTTAGATTATGCCCACCATTACCCTATCTTTTCGGGTCCCTGCTGGATCTTTTTTATTTCCTGCAACATATTGCGCAATCCTATGATAATATTCCTACTCATCCTCACCCCTCCGCTCCCACCCCTCCCCCTTTTGTTTTACTAGGTATCTCTCTATTTTTTACAAAATGCATTATTTGTCTTTATGAGATTGAGTTAGTTCACCAGCATAATACTCTCCTGATAATCCATTACAAAATAGGTGAAATACATGAAAGACTTTTCAAAAAGAAAGACATTTGGATGGCAAACAGACCAAAGAAGAAATGTTCAAAATCACTGGCAATAATAGAGATGCAAATTAAAACCACAATGAGTTACCTTCTTTCCCCCAATATCAGTGGCAAAGTTTAGCAGAGCACCAAGCAATAAATGTTGGAGAGGATGAGGAAAGGTGGGAAATGTCATACCCTGTTGGTGGGATTGTAAAAGTGTACAACCACTCTGGAAGACAGTTTAGCATTTCTCAAAAAGCCGAATGTAGAAA
>NW_006399949.1:1607654-1611433 GCF_000299155.1 Elephantulus edwardii
TAAGAACATGGAAACAGCCCAGATGTCCAACTACACCTAAATGGATTGATAAATTGTGGTACATTCACACAATGGAACACTGCGCAGTGCTCAGGAGCAAAACAACTTCGAAAAATACTGCATAATTTGGGAGAGACTGGAGAGCATTGTGCTGGGTGAACTAATGCAGTCTCATAAAGACAAATACTGTTTGCTTTGTTTTGAAATAAAACATAGTGATTTGTCTCTTTCTGTGAATCCGTGTCACCCATGGTGGATAGGCTTCAGTGGAGATTCCAGATTAAGATAGATTAAAAAGCAGAACTGGTCATCCACTTCTGAAATAACACACCTTATAAAACCTTAAGAATAACAGAAGAACACTTTTGGATATGGAGCGAGAAGATGAAACCCCTTAGGTTGGAAGGCATCGTAAAAAAGAAAAAGCAGTTCCATTTATCTGAATAAATGGAACGTTGAATGTATAAGGTATGAAAAAATTGGAAGTTGTAAAAAATTAACTAAATAAAGATCAATATCTTGGGCATTAGTGAGATATGATGAACTGATAGTCACCATTCTGAATAAGAAAACCTTATGATATGTTACCCTGGCAATAACAAGTTGGGAAAGAATAGTGTCACATTCACGGTGAAAAATGAACATTTCAAGATCTACCTTGAAGTACAAAGCTATGATTGATAGGATACTGTGCATACACAAGAAAGTAAAACCTTTAATACAATTATTATTAAAATATATATGTTAATAATCAAAGATCAATCCTAAAGTATTAGGCTTCAAATACACCAGCTGCTCTGCAGAAGGCTGGACAATCTCCTTGCATAAGATTAATTACCTTTGAAAACTGGAGGGTCAGCTATGGGTCAGTTCCAACTTGATGGCACAACAACAAGCTTTTAGGGGAACAAACATGGATATCTTCCAGTTATTCAGGCAGCTCTCCTCCAAAATTTCTAGCGTAAGCTGATGAGCAAGCCTAGGGCTGCATCTTTTATTTGAAACATATAAATTGATACTCCATTTATTTCTGTGCCTTATTTTTTGCCAATGCTGTCAGTACAGCTTAAAGTTCTTTCTTCATTATCATTGGCTCTTTTCATAAAGTACTTTCTGAAATTTTTCAGCATCAATCCATTCTTTTTGACTACATGGATGGAAGGATTCTTCCATCTTCTTTTGATGCTTTCTAGATCATTCAAGATTTTGCCCACAGCATCTCTCAGTATTGCAACTTGCAGTTTGAATTTGCTTTTTCAGTTCTATCAATTTGAGAAATACCAAGTAAGTTCTTCCCTTTTTATTCTCCAAAACCGGTTCTGTGCATGTAGTGTTATAATATTTTGCTTTGTCTTCTCAAGTTGCTCTTTGAAATCTTCTGTTCACTCACCTTAATTTGACTTCCAGAAGTTCCATCTGGGTTTAGAAGAGTCTTTGATATCATTGCTGATGTCAGATGGATCCTGACTGAAAGCAGAAATATCTATTTATTATTGGCTGTACAAAGGCATTTGGTTGTGTGGATTATAAAAAAAAAATATGGCTAACACTGAGAAAGGGAATACTTACAGTTTAATTATGCTTATATGAAGTCTATACCTACACCAAGAAGTTGTTGTCCAAACAGAGCAAGGGAACTAATGGTACAAATCAGAAAATTATGTGTCAGACCAGATGGTACAAATCAGAAAAATATGTGCCAGACTTGTATCTTTTCTCCATACTTGAGTAAATAATTCAAGAAGCTGGACTCTATAAAAAAGAATGTGGCATCAAGCTCAGACAAAGATTTATCAACAACCTGTGTTATTTTAATGACACAGCCTTGCTTGCTGAAAATGATGAGGACATGAAACACTAGTTGCAGAAGATCAAAGACTACCATTTTCAATATGGGTTGCATCTTAAATTAACATTAAGAAGACAAAAGCTTCACTGGAGGGCCAATAAACAACATCATGGTAGATGTAGAAAAGATTAAAATAGGAAAGGATTTTATTTATATTCACAATCCACACTCTTGTTAGTTACATTCAGGAGGTCAGAAAACTTATGACAGTGGCAAGTCTGCAGGCAGAGACCTTTCCAAAATACTGAGGAACAATTATGTCATATTGAAAACTAAAGTGAGTTTGATTGAGACCATGGTCTTTTTAATCACTTTCTATGCATCTGGTGGTTTAGTTGGAAAGAGTCATGTAGTTCAAACCAACGAGTTGTTCTGTAGAAGAAGAATGGGCAATTTTCTATGTGATCAAACTGCCTCAAAAAAACACACTGGCAGGTTAAGTATGAGTCAGTAGCTATTTAATGGTACAAAATAAGAACTTTATACATCTGAAAGGTAGACAAAAAATTGTTGTTGTTATTGTTGTTCTTTAATGCCGATGAGTCGTAGAAGCCTCATAGCGACCCTATGAATGAACAGCCTGAGCACTGTTCGTACATAGAGTTTCCGGAGGCAAGCCATTTTGGAAGTGGATGCCGCTCCTGCTTCCAGGCTTGATTTAGTCGGGAAGCTCCAGTCAACACTGTCCACCATGGGTGCCCATTACCACGATTGGCACATCACTGTCACAGGCTTCAGCATCACAGCAACCACGAGTTACCTCTGTACAGCAACACACAGACGATTGCTATACCACCTAGAAGAACGTTTGACAGGAAAACAATTTGAACCTGGCCGAGGGCCACAGATGACAATCACCCACCTTGGGCTTGGTAGCACAGCTTCCTTCCACTAGGTCAACGTAGCTCTCTCTTGGTCATTGTCATTGTTATTGTTGTTTAATGTTGTAGAAGAATAATGAATATCCCATGGACTATCAAAAAACAAATATATCTTGGAGAATATGAAGCCAGAACGCACCTTGGGGACAACAATGACAAAGCTACATCTTATATACTTTGTGTATTTTGCCAGGAAAGGTTATTCCAGGGAAAAAGACATCATGCTTGGAAAAGTGGAAGATCAGTGAAAGAGAGGAAGATCCTCAACACGATGAATTGACACAGTGCCTGTGGCAAAGGGCTCCAGTGTATCAGAGAGAAGAGGATGGCACAAGATAGGACAGTGTTCAGATCTGTTGTTCATAAGGTTGCCATGAGTCATATTCAACTCAAGTGCACACCTAACAATAACAACAAAAGACTAATTTTTTTTTTGTCATCTGAAAGTGATTGAACATTCAAGTAGGATACATGAGTACTAGAATGCTAAAGTTGGACAGAGAAAAGGATTGGTAATTGGAAAATATAGACTTGGTGACATAAATGAGACCTGAGATCAAATGGTAGAAGTTTGCCCAACCAATGATTTATTAGTTACCCATATCTTTAAAAACAACTTGTGAAAGAAACACAAAATGGGATGTGGAAGCACAAGACTATGTGTGTGTATCTCTCTTAAAGTGTCAGAGAGGATGAAACAGCACAACTGATACTGATCCTAGAGCAGAAATCAGGTAAAGAACCCTTAGCCCAGCCCCATGGTACCTCTAGAGCCACACCAGCAGCAAGAGGTTCGTTTATTCATTATTGACTCACAGACTGTGGTACCGAGATTGGGGTTTATTAGAAAAGTAAGTTGGAGAGTGTGGGAGGCAAAAAATATCACCCAATGCAAGTGCAGATTTGGGCCCAGCAGTTGCAAGGTAAAAGTCTTCAATTCATCCAGGCTCTAGTTTCAGTTAAGCAGTCAGTTTGTCCTCCCATCATGTGCCAAGGACAGTAAAACCTTTAACTGTGGCCAGGAAAAATGCAAGAAGCCTCAGTTTATA
>NW_006399949.1:1612648-1620728 GCF_000299155.1 Elephantulus edwardii
AAATACAGCATTCTGGGGGAAAAAGAGTCAATAGAAGAGAGCTGGATAAACAAGTGACTATAACAATAGCCTTGAGCATGTGGGAGATGAAGAAGATGGTACAGAATAGGAAAAGGTAAAGAACTCTTATTCATGTAGACTTTATCTAAGTTGTAGTCAGCTCAATGCCACCTAACAACAACAAAAGACATGTGAATAACAATATATAATTACTTATATTTAACAAAATATATATTGTATTATTTCTTCTCTTAAATCTTTGCTATTATCATATTTATCAGTATCTGCTGCTGCTCTCAGATAAATCCCTTTACCAAACTGCATTTGATTGCTTACTAATGAATGTTATTCAGAAGTACATGGAACAGGAATATGTGAAAAACAATGTACATGAATGATACACAATGCATACAAATTTTGTATGCAAACCAATGTAATATTAAGGGGGAAAAAGGAAGAGGAAAATGTACAAAGGGACAGCATAACTAATTTTCCTTGGCTTGGATAGAAGGTGATGATACTACCAAGCCAAAGGTGGGTGATTTTAATCTGTGGCCCTTAGGCCTGGTTTTAATTGTTTTTGGTCAAACACTCTTCTAATTGGTATAGCACTGATCTGTCCATTTGCTGTACAGAGGCAACTCGTGGTTGCTGTGATGCTAAACGTTGTGACACTAATGTGTCAAATGTGATAATGGTTTACCCGTTGGTGGACAGTATTTGGTGGAGCTTCCGATTAAAACAAGCTTGGAGGCAGGAGTGGCATCCACGTCCAAAATGGCTAACCTTCAGAAACTCAATGAATGTGGAGAAACGACAAAAGTGTTCAAGTCTTTCATTCATAGGGTTGCTATGAGTTGCCTGCAACTCAATGGCACTTAGAAACAACAATAACAATATCATCAAGCCAAACGTAGTGCATTTGAAAAAAATGGCTTTCAGATTCTGTCTCTCTTAGTTGCTCATTTCTCCATTGATTTCTGTAAGTCCATTTCTACATGATGGATTTATAACAGGCTTGAGAATTCTAGACTTAACATTTAAACCACTTCAGATTAACTTCACACTAGAAATTCATAACACAAAATTTATTAAAATTGCTGCAAAAATATTTTTTTTTCAAATTTACCTTAAAATAAAAAGTGAATAGTATTTGTCAACCAAATTATAGATTTCTCTTTAAGACCCTTTGATTTTCTTTTTAGTCAGAGTGTATTAGAAACTGTCTTCAGGAAGCTCCCTCTAGTGTCTAAAGGATGTAACAGCTCAATGACGAGGTATTTTGTGAGAGACACAGAAGAATATAAAATTTTTGTTGCTGTTGTTATGTGTCGTCCAGTCACTTTTGACTCTAGTGACCCTAAATACAACAGTTTTGAATCCTGCTTTATTTTGAGCGAATTTCATTGTCTTTGACATATCTACCCTCATTACCTACTCACTGAGTCAATCCACCCCATCAAGAGTCTTCCTCTTTTGCACTGTCCCTCCACATTTCCGAGCATGTTATCCCTCTCCAAGGACTAATACCTCCTTGCAACATGTCCAAAGTATGTCAGGTGGAGCTTTAAAATCCTTGCCTCTAAGGAGAACCTTGGCTTCACCCTCTCCAGGACAAACCTGTTTATTCTTGTAGCAGTTCATGGTATAATCAACACTCCTCTCCAGCACTACAACTCAAAGACATCAATTCTCCTATCATCCATAGTCATTGTTCAGCTCTTTGATGCATAGCAAGTAATTACGAAGACCATGGCCTGTATCAGATGACCATTAGTCTCTAGACAGACATCATTCCTCTTCAGTACTCTGGAGAAATCCCTGACAGTAGATTTTCCCAATGCAATTCGTCTTTTAATTTCCTGGCTGCTGGTATCAAAAGTGTTGATTGTAGAGCCAAACAAGCTAAAACTGTTAACAATCTCCATCTTTTCTCCATCTGTTATGATACTGCCAAAAAGCCAGTGGTGAGAAAGTTTGTTTTCTTGGTGTTTAATCCATATTGAAGACTGTAATCCTTGACCGTGTGCAGCAAATGCTTCTGGTCCTCTTCAGTTTCAACAAGCGAGGTTGTATCATCTGCAGGTTGCTGATGAGCCTTCCTTTGGTCCTGACATCACATTCCTCCTCATAAAGCCCAGCCTCCCTGATTATCTGTTCTACATATAGATTGAAAAGGTATTGAAGTAGGATTCATCTCTGTCATACTATAATGAGGGCTAGTTGTGCAATGGATATTCAACTAGAATTCTAACTGCCACTGTAGCTTCATGGATAAAAGAAATAACAATCTGTTTCGCCAAACATTTTCAACCTTCGAAACCCTACAGAGAAGTTCTACTCAGCCTTTAGGGTCACTATGATTAGGAACTGTCTCAATGGCAACTCAATTTAAAAGTTCAAGAGATTATGTTTTTGTTGTGTGCCTGGTTTTAATTGTTTTTGGCCAAACATTCTTCTAGGTGGTATAGCACTGGCCTGTCCGTTTGCTGAAACGAGGTAACTTGTGGCTGCTGTGATGCTGAACACTGTGACACTGATGTGTAAAATGCGATAATGGTTACCCATAGTGGACAGTGTTTGGTGGAGCTCTCCAATTAAAACAACCTTGGAAGCAGGAGTAGCATCCACTTCTGACATAGCTTGCCTGCGGAAACCCTATGAACTTGGAATTAAGTTATAAAATTGTTCAGGTCTTTCATTCAAAGGGTCACTATGAGTCATCAATGACTCGACAGCACTTAACAACAACAGCAACTCATAGAGTTGGAATCTACCCATAGCTAATCCTCCAGCAGGGTTTTAGAGGCAGTAAATAACATGGAAAAATTACTCATTCTTCCATGGAGCAGCTGGTGGATTCAAACCGTTGTTGATAGTACATTCCTTTTCACTAAGCCAGGAGAGCAGGTGACAAGAAGCTGCACAGCAATCCTGAAGGCACATGGTTCAAGGCCAGGAGAGGCTCTGTGGGAGAAAGATGGCCAATCTCCTCCCATGTGATTAACTGCCTCTGAAAACCCACTGGAGGGTCAAGGTACAGATCGTTTCCAACTCTATGGTATACAACAACAAGAACAAGCCAGGAGAGCTTATTTCCTTAAAGAGACTATGAAGATAATAAATTTCAATACAGACATTGTTTGAAGATGTGAAACCATAAGACAGAGAGAAGAAAAGTCATGCATATTATATTAAATTAGTGATAGATCAAGTGAAAAAACCTCAAATCTCCTGACTTTCAGCATATTCCAATCAATTCTATAGAATTGAATTTGGTACAATCAGGTCCAGCATAAAGTAAGGTCAAGAAAATTGTCATATAAGATTTTTTAAAAGTTTTCTTTTATATTGGTTTGCATAATAAATTTGTTTACATTGTGTTTCACACTATCCTTCATTCACATTGAGTTTCATACAATCATTCCCATTCATTGTGCTTTATAAAATTAATCATCATTGAATTATACCCACCATTACCCCTCTTTCTAGGTCCCTGCTAGATAATGAAAGGAGTAAAAAACTGGGCAAAGATCTCTGGGGTAAAGAAGAAAATAAGAAGGTTATCAAAAAGTGTTAAAAATTCTGTTTTATTATAACAAACTAGAGATATGGGAATAAATTGAATGTATTAAATTGCCATCGTGTGGGGGGTAATTTGAAATACTTGTAAAATGACCATGTAAAAACTTTAATTTTATTTATGATTATGAAGATTAAATCACTAATTGGGTTTAGCTACTCATTCCCAAGTTATTAAAGTTTGTAACTTAAAAATTATTCCCTAATCTTACCATCTCTGTAAATAAAGATTACCACTGATCATACAGAACATAGAAAAGTAGTAATTAAAAGTCAATAAGCCTTTATTTCTTTCTGCAGCCCAGTTCACAATAGTGAAAAGATAAGGGATGTAGTAATTAAAACTATCACTGTATTTCATGTGTTCATGTGTCTCCAGTGGAATCTGTGACTTTCAATTTTACCATCATCCCTCAAGAATTCACAAGACACGCCATATGTGGATAAACACTCTAGAAGTTATTTCTCTCTAAAGCCATTAACTATGACCTAGTTATTTTAATTTTGAGTTAGTTTTATCTGCATATTATCACTAAGAATTATTTTATGGAAAAATATTGAACTGTTCCTTTTTAATGATATTTGAAAATATGAGTGCTATAAGGGTAGAGATTTATATAAAAGAGCTCACAGTCTTTTGAGAGAAACAAATAAAGAAGAGATGAAGAAATATATTGATTTTAGCACCTTTCCAAGTTTTTATGGAATACAATGGGAATACTCTAACATAAGTATTCCCCAAAATACACACAGAAAATTATTCTAGAAATGAATACATCAAAACTATGACCAAAATAAGACCCACATATAATCAAGATGAGGATAGCTAAATCAGTTTTAATATTTGGAATATCTTTCATAACTATTTTGCTCCACTCTCTGACAAAAATCCACTATTCTTTCAACACTCGGCTTCCACTATTAATTTAGTAAGACACATCACCCCTTGACTGCTTAATGTCCTCTAGTTTTTTACACATTCTTGGGACTTTCTTCCTTTATAATCCACCATTTTTACTATTCCTTTACCAACATTTTGAAAGTTTTAACTATGTTAACCTTTCTTTAAACTTGTCAACCTTCCAATATAGAAAAAAAATGTATCATTTAATAAGGAGCCAAATTAGCTTACCAAATCAAGTTTTGTTTTACAGACCAAAAAATCATATATTTTAAACCACCAGCCACTCCACACAAAAAAAGACAAGACAGGCTGTTTCAAGAAAGATTTATATCCCTGGATATCCTATTGAGGATACTTTGTCCAATAGGGTTGCTACAAGTGTGTTTGTTGATTTATATTTGTTTTATTAATTTCTTCCTGTCTTCTGGCCTGGCAATAGGAAGTCTGATTGTCAACTCAAAGAAAGGCAGTTCAGATCCCCTAGCTGCACCCTGATAGAAAGATGGGCAATCTTTCCCCTGTGATTTACAGTCTTTAAAAAACCACTGGAGGGCTGGTCAGATATGAGTCAGTGTCAACTCAATCGAACCTAACAACAAAAATTACATCTTTTAAACTATTGTCTCCCTCATAGGCTTCAATGCAGTATACATAATTTATCCATTTTTTTCTCAGACTTACCCCGACTCTGACAGCCTCATTTTACAACAGTGGCACCATGCAGTATTTGTCCTTTTGTGACTGAGATATTTCACTCAGCATAATGTCCTAGAGGGTCACCCACTTTGAATAATATTGCATGAGTTCCTTGTTTTCCAATGCAGTGTGGTATTCCATTGTGTATACCATATATATATAGATAGAGATAGATATAGATGATATAGATATACATATAGATATAGATGATATAGATATATAGATAGCTATAGATAGATATATATAGATATAGATATATATATATGCCACATTGTGAATATATACCACAGCTTCTCTATAATAATATATTTTAGGGCATTATGGTTATCATAAGAATTTGGAATGAGGGTTGCAGAGTGGAGTATACTCAGAGTGAGGGTGGGAGGGTGCAGGGGGATTATGTACCAATGAAGGAGTTTTGCTTTTAAAGAAGAGCGAACTGGGGGTGGGGGCTGGGGTCGGAGGGGAGAAAAGTGCAACAATGAATAAATGGAAATCCACAATCTCTGTAAATGTTCATTGACATTAATAATAATTTAAAAAATGTATTTGCAATAAATAAATCATTGCAAATACAAAATTTAAAAAATTACATCTTTATGGGATGGGGGTAGGCTCTGGATTGTTTTTGGCTGTCCAGAAGCTTCTTGTTGGGAGCCAATAAGAGCCTGACACACAGCCTACATCCTTTTAAAATTCATTTGGGCCACAGGCCCTCGAGCCTGGTTTTTATTGTTTTTGAAATGAACACTCCTAAGTGGTACAGCACTGTTCTGTCATTACTCTGTATTGAGCTGTGATACTGAATGCTGTGCCATTGGTCTGTCAAGTGCCAGAATGGTTACACATGGTTGACAATGTTTGATAGAGCTCACGGGCTTGTAAGCAGGAGTGGCATCCACTTCCTAAACATACCTGTGAAAACTCTGTGAAGTCAGAGAAAGGATGAGAGTCTTAAGAGTCTTTTGTTTATAGAGTCAGTACTAGATGGCACGCAACAACAACAAAATCAACATATACTGCCAATCCTTGTCTTCCATTTTGGATGACAATTGGATGAAGCAGCTGGACTCTGTATGAGGGTGCTCTTGTTCTGGTTGAGGATCTGTGTAGATTGTTTTGTTGTTTTTATTTAAGCCTCTTGTTTACAGTCAACAAGACCTCTAGGAGGACACTTGCATTTAAGTCCAAGCCGTTGTCTCCATTTTGGTGATTGGGTGAAGAGACTGGACTCTGTAAGACGGGCTCTCTTGTTTTGATTCAGGGTCATTTTGGAATGTTTTGTTGTCTTTTATTTAAACCTCTTGGTAGAGTCAACAAGACCTCCTGGAGGATGCTTGTTTTTAAAAGTTGGGCCCATGGAATTATATTCTAATCTCTTGTTCCTATATTTTGGAGGAACATTCTTCTAAGTCATACGGCACTCTTCTGTCAACTTGCTGTGCTGAGGTAATCTGGGTTTGCTGTGACACTGAACCTTCTACCATTGGGGTCTCAAATGCCATAATGGCTGCCCATGGTGGACAGAGTTTGATGGAGCTCCCAGTTTTAAACCAGGTTTGAAAGCAGAAATGCCATACACTTCTTAAATCACATGCCTCTGGAAACTCTAAGAACCTGGAGAAAGGATAGTTATAAAAAGGTCTCAGGTCTTTTGTTCATAAGAGTCACTATGAGTCGTCACTACTTGATGGCAATCAAGAACAACAACATGTAAGTACCCATATAATTACATTTCTCTACATATTCACAGCATATACTTTCATCTAGTCTTTGTGTATTGACGGTCAGCCTTTACTTTCCTTTTTGTCAATGCTTAACTTTAATCATTGTCTTTAGGCCCATAATTGTTTTTTAGTAGATTTGATGTGTCTTTTTTTGGAAAAGAAAATAGATTATCAATTGGGTATTTCTCAACTTACTCTCAAATACTATGTTATGTCAAACTTTTTACATTTTCTTAAAGTCATATATGAGAAATATTGACATAATGGCCACAACACTGGGCCCCAGAATATCAAATATCATGAAGTTAGCACAGGACCAGTTGCACCTCCTTTTCTTTTATGTGGAGTCATGATTAATCAGAATCTACTCCATAGCAACTAAGAAAAATGATAATCAAGGCATGTAGCACATAATAAATTCTGAATAGAAAGATATTTGAGTATCATTGTTACACTACAATGATGTGTTAAATTTGAACAATCTAACACTTCAACTAATTTGATACAATGCTGGAGAAAAAGTAAAAGAAGTATTTGTTGAGAAAAATAGAAAACACAAGTCAGAAAGTCCCACAGCAAGAGACATAAAATGTAGTTCTGAAACAAAACAGAAAAGAAGTAATAAGAAGACCATTGTGGTCTAGAAATCAGGAAAATGCTGTACCAGATTAAATTCTGCTGATCTTTAGCATGCTTCTTGGAGGCTAGGATTTTGAGGTTCCATCTCACATACTTTGGCCATATAGCCAGGAGGGACCAGTCCTTGGAGAAGGATATCATGCTTGGAAGGGTCAAGGAGAGACAGGAGAGGAAGACCCTGGATGAGATGGATTGACACAATTACTGGAGTAATGGGAGTAGGAGTGTCAGAGTCAGTGAGAATGGCTCTGAAGAAGGGTTCAAAGCATCACGTTGCTAGGAGTTGTAGTTGACTTGGTGGCTGTAACAACAACCATCTCTAGTATTATCTCAGAAAACTCCTATAATCTCTCTGATAATTTATGTATACAAAATGATAATTAATCCAAAACAACTATCATTTCACCCCAGTCAGAATAGCAAAATTTAACAGAAGAGCAAGCAACAAATGCTGGCAAGGTTGTGGAGAAACTGGAACCCTTATTCACTGTTGGTGGGAGTGTAAAATGGTGCAACCACTGTGGAAGGTGGT
>NW_006399949.1:1620828-1625567 GCF_000299155.1 Elephantulus edwardii
CTGACATCCAAGCAGATATATGCACACCCATGTTTATTGCAGCTTTGTTCACAATAGCAAGGAGTTGGAAACAACCTAAGTGCCATTAGCAAACGAATGGATAGAGAAGGGGTGGTACATTCACACAATGGAATACTATGCTGCATTGAAAAACAAGGAACTTATGAAATATTATTCAAAATGGGTGATACTGGAGGACATTATGCTGAGTGAATTATCTCACTCACAAAAGAACAAATACTGCATGGTGCCACTGTTGTAAAACAGGACTGACCTTGGAGTTTGGAGGAGACTGAGAAAGATGGGTTCAAAAATTTAAACTGCATTGAAACAGATGATGGAGAAACCTGTTTAAAAGGGATATGTGATTAGGTATTTTTGTCATGACAGGAGTAAAGAGCAAAGGCTGCATAATGGAGTGGACTTGGGGGGAGGGATTGTAAGACAATGAAAGAACTTTTACTTTTCCAAGAGAGTAGTATACAAGGGAGGGAGGATTGGGAGGGGAGAAAAGTGCAACAATGAATGAATGGAAATCCAAAATCTCTGTAAATTTTCATTGACATTAATAATAAATTAAAAAAAATAATTAATCCAAAGAATCTCAAATGTATCCTCCTCCATTTCTGGTATTAAATGAGCCTCCTTGTAAATGTTTCTTCTCAAGAGGGCTAGGTACCGTAGTAAAGGAATGAGCCAATAATCAAGGAGAACACAGAGAGCTTTTACATGGTAAATTTTCAATTTACTTGCAACTAAATTTTTGTCTTATCCATTCATTTTAATACACCATTGTTGTTGTTTTTGTTGGTAGTTGTCAGCAAGTCAAGTACAACTCATAGCAGCCCTATGAACAAAAGATCTGAAACCAGTCCTGTCCTGTACCATCCTCACACTTCCTGACTAACAAGAGGCCTTGGCAGCAGTCACGATGTCAAGCCACATGGTTGACAGTCTTTCTCTCTTTCGCCAACCTCCACCCTTCCCAAAATCATGTACCTCTTCAGGAATAGCCCCTCCTAGCAGTATGTCCAAAGCATGTTAGGTGAAGTCTCATCATTCTTGCCTCCAAAGAGCACTCTGGCTGCACTCTATCCAAGACATATCTATTCATTTTCTTGGCCATGATTGCAATATTCAGTCTCTTCTCCAACACCACAGCTCAAAGGCATCAATTCTTTTTCTTTCATACTTATTCATTGTCCAGGTCTCAGATGCATAGCTAGTAATCAGAAAAACCATGGCCTGAATCAGACGCACCTTAGTCCTCAAACAGATATCACTACTCCCCAATAATTTGGAAAGGTCTCTAACTGTAGATTTTCCCATTGCAATGTATCTCCTCATTTCCTGACTGCTCATACCACGGATGTTAACAGTGGATCCAAGCAAGAAGAAGCTGTTGTTGTGGTTGATAGTTATTTTTTAAATGTAAACCATACATTTATTAAAAGCTTTAAGTGGTTTAACTTACTTAAATTTCTAGATTTTTTAGGGGAAAAAATCGTACTTGTGCTTTGCTTCTACTAAGTGTGCTATACCAAATTTTATTAAGTTAAATTTTGGGGGGATGATGCTAGCAACTACAGTCCTCAAAGTGACTATCTTGGGTATTATAACATTACTCATTTAATATATGCACTTTACATATAGGTTTCTAAATATAAATAAATATAGTGTGTGATCTTAAATTGATCTAAAAGAAAAACAAACAAGCACACACAAAGGTTGTGAATTAGCCAGAATCCTATAGAGGGCAGTATGGTTTTAGTTCTCTCAGTGGCATCTACTTTCTAAACAACATGCCTCTGGAAACTATGAACTTTGAGAGACAGTAGTTACAGAAAGGCTTCAAGGCTTTTGTTCATAAGGTGGCTATAAGTTATGCTCAACCCTACGGCAATCAACAGCAACAACAACAGTATTAATTCCTATTGTGGTGTAAAGAATTTGATAACTTTTAAATGTAAAGGGAATTTTTTTCTATTATGTAACATATGACCATTTAAAATGCCTGAGAATTATGACAGGTAATTTTAATGTGTTAATACTTCCCAAGCTCAGATAGAATTATTTCCATGCTTGCGTTTCTTTTTTCTTTTCTTTTTTTTAAAAATAATTTTAATGAGCATTTACAGAGATTTTGGATTTCCATTCATTCATTGCTGCACTTGTCTCCCCGCCCATCCCTCCCCCCCACCCATGCTTGTGTTTCTTACAGAGGAACTATGAGATTTCTTATGCAGGTCTTTATTCCAATTTTATTTGATGATGTTACAAAAGTTTCTACTGTAATTATATTTCATATGTATATTTAGTGAATGGACAAAATTTGTTTCATAAGCACAAAATTATCACAATAATTCTTTAATACCATTAATTTTTTTATTGGCACTTAGGTAACGTTAATATTTTTTACTATTAATTAGTGTTATGATAAACATTCACATTTGAATTTATTAATTTTAAATATATTTGAAATGTATTTATGAAATTACATTAAAATAGATAAGTCAATGTGGTCAAATAAAGGTCCTTTCTATCATCAAATGACCTTTCAGAAAAGTCACATCAAAAATTTGATTGTCATTCTAACAATATTCACTTATACTCTTCAGTTTCTTTATATTGTTGTTATGTGTCATCAAGTTGCCTACAGCTCATAAAGTCTTATGAAACCCTGCTCTGCCCTGAGCCAATCTCATTGTCTTCAACACACTATCACTATTACCCTCAATCACTTAGATCAATCCATCTCATCCACAGTCTTCCTCTTTTGTGCTGTCCTCCAACCTTAAAGCATTGATGTCCTTCTCCAAGGACCGATCCTTCTTGGCAACATTCTCAAAATATGTAAATGGAGCTTTATTATTTATATTAAGAATATATATTTTTATTTTCATCTGTACACTAAAAAATGTTAGCAATGATAAAGTTTCTATCTAAATTTTCTGCTTTATTTCAACAAAATTTATGAATAAATAGGAGAGAAAGTAGAGTATAAGATTATTTCAAACTTCTCCTGGCAAAAGGGACCATGAATAAGATAGAGATGAGATGAAAAAAAAAAATATATCTTTTCAAATTGGTTTTTATTGCCCTGCAAGTAAGGAATTAAAAAAACACAATATTTTCCTGAAAGCAGCAAATTGTTTCGAGTTTTAAAAATTTTGTTATGATTTATCTGCTCTGTTTTAAAATTCTGGTTCCTCCTCTATCTGTCACATGGGCAGAGTTCCTCCATTTCTCAGTAGTAAAAGATATATGATAATTATTCCTGCTTTACTCTGTGGACAGATTTAGAAGATACAGGTGAAATACCTAGAACAGGTATCCCATAAGTCAAATAGTAAAGATGTGACTGAGTATGAGCCCAGGAAATAGATAAATAGTGAAAAAATCTGATATGATTTCTGGATGAAAAAGGTAACAAATTGGAACAAGTGTCAATATGATAATTTAAATAAAAAACCTTTTTTTAAGTAATAAAAGAGAGAGAATGAAAAATAATGTGAAAAATTTTAAATATTAAGCAAATAAATAAGACCATAATAAACCCCCATTCTAATAGCAGTCAAGAAATCCATGGATGTGTTACATTGGGGCACAAAGAAGTCAAAGACTTGTTTAAAGTGATAAAGAGCAAGGATGTCAGTATATATAGACTAAGCTATGCTTGAACCAAACAATGATATTTTTAGTTGCTTTATATACATGGGGAAATGGGTAAATAATAGGGAAAACTGAAGAAGAATTGATGCTTTTGAGTTGTGGTATTGGGGAAGGGTATTAAAAATATCAATCTCTTCTACAAATGGCTCTGGTAAAACTGGACTGCTACCTGCAGAAAGTTGAAACAGGATCCACATTTCACACCATACACAAAAATCAACTCAAGGTGGATCAGAGACTTGGGAGTAAAGCCCCAAACCATAAAGTTTATTAGTGACAAACTGGGGTCAAGCTTCAGAGGCCCAGTTTGTGGTTTAAAGAGACTGCCATACAACCAGAAATGCATATTCTATGGAGGATAAAAATTGGTGAATGGGAACTTTGAAAGATTAAATACCTGTGTGGATCAAAAACTTTTTCCAACAGGGTGAAAAGAAAACCTACCAACTAGGAACAAACATTAGTCAATACCATCTCAAACAAGAGTCTCATAACAAAAGTTTACAGAATACTCCTGGGCCTCCAGAAGAAAAAGACTGGTAACTCGATTACAAAATGGGAGAAAGACATGGAAAGAATTTTCACAGAGGAAGACTTTTTGAATGGCCAACAGACACATAAAGAAATGCTCAAAATCACTGGCAATGAGAGAGGTGCAAATCAAAACCACAGTGAGATACCATCTCACCTTAGTAGCAATGGCAAAGTTCAATGGGACAGCATGTGCTAAATGTTGGAGAGGATGTGGAGAAATGGAAACTCTCAGATACTGTTGGTGGGGTTGTAAAACGGTGCCACCAAGATGGTAGACAGTTTGGTGTTTCCTCAAAGAGTTGAACTTAGAAACTCATATGACCCAGCTATTTCACTGCAAGAAATAAACCCCAAAGACATGAGAACTAAGACACAAAATTAGATCTGTATACCAATGTTCAAAACAGCATAATTCACCACTGCAAGATGATGGGAAAAGCCCAGATGTCCTATTATAAATGAATGGATTGAGAAACTGGTGCATGTACACAATGGAATACTAGCAGCACTCAGGAGCAATGATTTTGAAAATA
>NW_006399949.1:1627141-1639027 GCF_000299155.1 Elephantulus edwardii
GTGTCAGAACTTGAATTTCTTAAGGTCAAACACACTAAAAAGGTTTAAAAGTTTGTTATCATGGTAGAAGACATGTGAAGATAGGCAATTATAGACCTTTATTTACCAAACAATTCTTCAGGAGATAAAGAAAGGGATTGCTATACAACACTGGCAATTTGATGAAAATGTAAAGCCAGTAAATCTTGCAACCCATTTTTTCCTGAGTTTGAGTGATTCTAAGCACTTTATACTCCAGTGGCCTACTAGTAAGAAGCTGTGCTGCAATCCTCACGACATGTGGTTCAAGGCCACCAGCTGCTCCATGGTAGAAGGATGAACAATCTCCTGCAATTACCTGCCTCTGAACACCTTCGCAAGTGTCAGCTATGAGCCAGTTCTGATTCTATGGTACACAACAACAAGCACTTTAAGGATATGAATGCATTTGCATCTTTTTATCGTTATAATCCATGTGAGGTAAACATTATAACATTTATTTGTAACTGAGGAAAACTAAAAATGAAAAAGAAACCAAAACCTCCTCCCTTTTCTGATAAGGCTAATAAAATAATAAATCTTCTATAAACATGATTACAGAAAGAGAAAGGGAGTAAAACAGGCAAGGTTAAAGATAAGATTAACCACAAAATGATTAAAAGAATTATGATATGAAAAATAAATAAATAAATAAATAAAAGAATTATGATATGAAGTTCTATGACAACGTATTTGAAAACCTAAAGGAAATGATGGCTTTGGCAAAATAAATATTTCTTAATTGAATAATTAAATGAAATGTTTTAAATTATCAGTTGTTAAATTCTATACATGATCCTATACAATATTTAATCATTTGCCTACTAACTGAAAGAGTGGAATTTGAATCCAGCCAGCAGCTACAAGGAAGACTTAGTGATGTGCTTTACAGACTTGAAAACTCTACGAGATAATTATTGTAAGACATAGAGTTATTTTAAGTAAAAATAGTAAGTCTGCTTGGAACAGCAACATGTGCAAACAAGCATGAGTGTTACAAATGACTATCAGCTATCTACTGAAAAGTTGATGATTTCACACACGTAAAGGTGCTAAGGAAGAAAGACCTGCTGTTATTTTTTCCCAAAACCCACAACCTGCAAAGTCCTGTAAAGCACAGCCCTACTCTCCATCACCTGGATTACTTCAGGCAGAAACCAACAGTAATTTGTTTTAGTTTAAAATGTGCAAATAGACCCACAAAACTGTTATAATTATTAAAGAATTATATTTAGTTTGAAGTCATTAATTTGATAGGGTATCTACTTTTAATACTAAAATATCATATTGGCCGGATCTGAACTGAAAGTAACAGGGTAAGAAAATAAACTAACATTAATATGGGCAATAAAAAGAGTTTAACCTCTTTCTGTTGTTGACATGATTACAAGCTTAGTAGCATACCCAGTAGATTCTATGGAAACACTTTCAGCATTAATATGAACACTTATGAGGAGTGATATACCAGATGCATGACATAACATATAAAAATTGATAGTGTGCTCTTAAACTATGGAGCTTCCAAAATGAGGAGAAAATAAAAACATAAATACACCTCATTCATAGCAGTACACAAGCCTCTACCTAAAACAACAGAAACAAAATAGAATTGTTGTTATTATGTGCTGTCGAGTCTCCTGCAACCCATAGCGACAACGTGCAACAGCCCTGAACCCTTCCCTGTCCTGAGCCAGTCTCACAATAGTCTCTGGCGTACCAACAACCATTGCCCCAGTGACTGTATCAATCCATTCATCTGGGGTCTTCCTCTCTTGTACTGTCCCTCCACCCTTCCAAGCATGATGTCCTTCGTCATAGACCAGTCTCTCCTGTCCACGTGCCCAAACCGCTGGCTCGGCTCCACAATTAACAGTCATTTGATAGGGTATCTACTTTTGATATAAAAATATAATATTGGCTGGATGTGTACTGAAAGTAACAGGGTAAGAAAATAAACGAGTATTAATATAGGAAAGAAAAAGAGTTTAACCTCTTTCTGTTGTTGACATGATTACAAGCCTAATCTTAACACCAGCAGTCAGGAAATAAAAAGATGAATTGCATTGGGAAAATAGAACAGGACCTATATAAAATCATATAGACACTTATATATACCATTTATAATTTTATATATATATATATATATGTTATTGTTAGGTGCCATCTAGTTGCCTGAGACTCGTAGCTACCTTATGTACAACAATCCTAAATTCTGCTCTATTCTGTGTCAATGTTATTGTCTCTGATACTCCTATCCCTATTACCCCAAATACTGAATCAATCCACTCCTGAGTGGCAGGACAGGGCTCCCCGACAGCGAGCTCTGTGGGGATTTCTTGAAGAATCATCTGGCCCAGGACAAGGCCCTGACAATGGTAATTGTGTCCAGGTTCCCAAGTCATGCCA
Source organism: Elephantulus edwardii (assembly GCF_000299155.1). Lineage (NCBI taxonomy): Eukaryota > Metazoa > Chordata > Mammalia > Macroscelidea > Macroscelididae > Elephantulus > Elephantulus edwardii. The sequence goes on from NW_006399949.1 coordinate 1,629,566, forward strand.
ATGGCAGTTCTCTGGACTCTGACATGGAGTTTATAGCCAACACCAAAGCCAGGGTGGGGGATCTCGAGCAAGAGGCCGAACACTTGGAAAAATCTTTCAGAAACTACCATCGAAGAGTTTCTCTTTCAACCCCTCTACAAGCCTGCCACAGCAAGGAATCCATCACTCCTGCACTTGCTGGGGCTTCCCAGGAGCGTCACCTTAAGTTTCTCAGAGATTGCAGATGACAGACCTCACCCTAACACATCTCTGGCAGGGCATCCTGGGAGAGAACTAGAGCAAAGCTCTGGTCATGGTGATGGCCAGAGAGAACCTCTTCCTTGAGGTGCCTCTTATCCACACCGACCCCCAAACCAAGGAGAGTCTAGAGAGTGAGATATACCTGGAAGGTTTCACCCGATCCCACTTGGCTGGCCCCGAGGCCTGTCCAGACCCAACTCCCGCAGCCCTTGCGCATTGAGTCCACGTACAGCCTCTCCAGCCCTGGACCCGAAGCAGTGTCACAAGGACAAATGGAACCCTCCCACACTTGGAGATGCATTCACGGTCAGGCTCCTCAGATCGCCTCATTCACATCTTACTCCAAAATGCAGATGAACTGCAAGACAGAAGTGGACTTTCCAATTTGGATAAGCGACTAGAGTCATCTTTTGAATATGGAGGGAACATGCCAAGGTCATTTGAAGTGGATGATCTACTAGCAGCAGGTGGCATGCCTCCCATGGACACCCTCTCTGCTGCCATGCCTGCCTCATATCACTACCCAGATGTAGAACAGAAACAAATCAGAAAACTCAAGGAAAAAGAGAGCATAGGGAAGCAGTTTGCAAAAGAACGAAGGCAGAAAGAAGAACGAAGGCTGAGTAAACAATAAGAAGCTTTCCACAAGGAACAGAAAGATCTAGAAAAGCTGAATCAAGAAAGGAGGATAATAGAAGAATCACTGAAAATTGATATGGAAAAAGAGTTAGAAACAAGTGTGCAAGTAATGAAAGACAAATCTGCTAATGGTGAAAATGCCTTAGAGAAATATGAAAATCATTCAGGAACAGAGAGATCAAGACTTAACAGACAAGAGATCAACAAGATAATTGGTAAAGAAAGCTCTCTAGTGGACGTGCTGCCAGCTAGTGACAAAGATGAAAGTTTCACAGCCTTGTCTCCTGAAGTACCAGATGGCTCTTGGTGATAATGTTTGCTGCTCAGCTTCTTACATATAACCATCAGAAGTTACTACATAAGTAACATTTTTGCCTGTGCTTTGTGTTAAAGCAAAATGCTCAATAAAGATGATACATGAAAGCCTGAAAAAAAAAACACCCAAAATAACTCATTGTCCCAGTCATTGTATCAATCCATTTCATCTGGGTCTTACTCTCTTGCACTGTCTCTCCACCCTCCCAAGCATGATGTCCCTCTCCAAGGTCTGGTCCCACCTTGCAACATACCCAAAATATGTGAGACAAAGCTTCAGAATCCTTGCCTCCAAGGAGCAGCATAGCTTCACCCTCTCCAGGACGAACTTGTTCAACTGTCCTTCTATCATCCCTAGTAATTGTCCAGCTTTCCGATATATAGCAAGTAATTGCAAAGACCATGGCCTGTATCATGTGCACTTTAGTCTACAGACTGACATCGTTGATCTTCAGTACTTTGAAGAGCTCTCTGAAAGCAGACCTTCCCAATGCAATTCATCTTTTAATTTCCTGGCTGCTGGTACCAAGAATGTTGATTGTAGAGCCAAGCAAACTGAACATGTGAATAATCTCAGTCTCTTCATCATTTATTATGATGCTGCCAAGCATTCCAGTGGTGAGAACCATTGCTTTCTTGATGTTGAGCTTTAACCCATATTGAAGGCTGCAGTCCTTGACCTTCTACAGCAAGCACTTCAGGTTTTATTTATACATATATTTTACAAATAAAATATTATATTGTTGCATACACATACACAAATACACACACACAGAGTGAAAGAGAGAAAGAGAAAGAGAGGACTGTGGCATCAGGATTGGAGGAAGACTCTATGCATAACTGTTTGAAACCATGCCCAATCTTATGTCATCCTTGCAATCTCAGCTTAAACCCTTTGTTACAATCATCACACCAATTCATCTCACTGAGAGTTTTCTCCTCCACTAATCCTCTACTTTTCCAAGCATGATATCCCCTTCCAAGGGCTAACCCTTCCTAATAACACTCTACAAGGATGTGAGATGTAGTCTCACCATCTTTTTCTCTATGAAGAACACTTGACTGCTCTTAGTGTACAACATATTTGTTTATTCTTTTGGCAGGGCAGATCATATTCAATATTCTTTATCAGTATCACAATTCAAAAGGGTCCATTTCTTTGGCATTATTTATCAATCACAGTATAATTTTCACATGCATAGGAAGTATGTTTATTTTGTTCAGTGCTTTATATCTAGTACTTACATACAGCAACAAAACAACGCATTGCTTTTGAGTTGGAACCAATTTCTAGTGGGTTTTGCCAGACTATAAATCGTGTAGGAGGAGACTGCACATTTTTCTACCACAGAGCAGTTTGTGAATTCTAGCCACTTGTCTTTCAGTTAGCATTACAAATCCCTAACCATTTGGCCACCAAAATACTTACGTAGTGCTTTTTAAATCTTAAGAAAGCCCACATATTTTTGAGTGAATATTCTTTCTATAAGGTCTGTTTTCTAGCTTCTAAGGGAAGTAATTTCTTTTTGGCAAGTCCATTAAAAGTATCTCCAACTCTTGACCCTGTATCTATGTTCCTGTAATTTCTATTCCATGTTTCTGTTTGGCCTGTGACACTTTTCATAGGAAAAGTCACTTTTGAGAGTTATTAAGTTCATAGGACTTTTTTGTCCTATAAATACAATTTCAACTCCTGAATAGACACATTTGCAATGCAAAGTAGAGCACTTGTGCCTACACTGAAATGACTGGCTAGAGCAGAAACAATGCCCAGAGAGAAAATACTTACGATTTATTAGACTTACAAAAACAAAGGATTCAGTGAACCAGCATCTTCATATATTTTCTGGTTACTTTTTTTGTCCCCTTTTCTCCTTATCCTATTGTTTAATTTTATATGTAAAGGTAGATATTGCCATACAGTTTAATTGAGCTTGTTTCAACTTTCTGCAGCTTCTGATCGAGTAAAAAAAGCAACAATGTGGGAGGAAGGTTCATTTCAATGATCTTTCACCTTTTCTTGACTCTTGCTTAGTTGTGGCCCAATGTAACCTGACCCATGAAGATCATGAGGCTCCAGTATTTCCCCCCCAAAAGTCCAAGACCTTGAGACTGAGCTCAAGTCAGTACATCTTCTTACTAAGCGTATTTTTCCTACTTTCTCTGACTAGCTCATTTGCTAACTTTGAGACCAGAGGAAAGATGTTAGTGGTAGTCAGCCATGATATTACTCTTCTGCCAACATTCTTATTCACTGCTACCCCTTCCTACATAATCATCCTTAATCTAACTGAAATCATACCAAAGTAATCCCTACGAATAAAGATTTAATTCCCCTGTCTTTTGGTACATTTATGCAATGGAATGCTTTGAGAAGCACACAGGAGCAACAATTTTTTTAAAATCATTACCTGACTTGGGAGGGACTAAAGAGCATTATGCTACATGAATTAACTCAGTCCTCTAAGGACAAATACTGTATAAGACCATTATCATAGAAATAGAAAGCTAACTAGTAAAATATGTATGAGGATCTAATAGGGGTGGGTGGGTGGGAGCAGGAGGGGAGGATGGGCGGGAGCGGTAATCATAGGGTTGCAGAATTTAATGGGTGGATAGAGGAGATAGTTAAGAAAATGGGAAAGATCTAGAATGCAAAACGATATATATGAACTTTCTAAGTAAATCAGTATTAAAGAAAATAAAACAAACAAAACCTTAACTCCAAAATTCTGCTGAATTTGTTTATTGAAGGATCGTTGGAAGGACCTCTGTTGGCACAATGGTTAAGGACTTGCTTGCTAATCAGAAGGTTATTTTGAACTCACTCTGTGGCTACATGGGACAAAACCCCCCTGAGACCCGCTTCCATAAGTCAATCAAGAAAACCTTATAGGGATGGAAATCCCTGTTCTATCACTTGGGATTGCTGGGAGTCTCAGTTGGTCTGACCATACTGATTAAACTAAAATATTGAATACTATTTTAAAGACAATTTCATCTCATTATTTATTCTTGATGTATGACTAAAATATAAAACAATTACCATTTTGTAAATCCATTCTCTTTTGTAACTCCTCTAATGACCAAGAGTATATAGTTCCTGCAGACTGTCAAGTTCTCATCTTCACACAGCATGAAAGTTAAAAGCCACTGTCCTGGAGGGGGGGGGGGAAGTCACTGTCTTGTGAACTGAAATTTGTGGACTTCTACCCGTTGTTTCTAGAACTATGTAAATTTTTCTAAATATATTTTTATTCTTTCAAGTTAGAAATGTAGTCTATTTGACCTATATTTGATGGACACTCTACAGCAAAGGACAAGAAACAGTCTTTCTGCTGTTTGTCATCTTTCAATTTAGTGTCAAAACTCGGTATGATTTTACATTGTTTTTGTCCTTATGTGCCCTTGAGTTGGAACTGACTCTTAGTTTACCCTCCAGTCTGTTTTCAGAGTATGTCGTAAATTGCACAGGAAGAGATTACCCATCCCACAGAGCAGCTGGGGATTAAAATCACATGCCTATGAATTAGCAGCAAAACTCCTTACCAATAGCCGCCAGAGTTTTGGAACTGTTTATATAACTGACATTTTAAAGCAATACATATGATATAAAGTGGATGTTTTCTTGTAATTTTTGCTCGTCTATGTAGATTTGCATATTTTTTTGCAATAGCTTTGAATACATGGGGACAAAAGAGATTAAGTATTTTTTTTATCCCAGCCTTCACACTTGACCCTGTAAACTTGGAAACAATGGGAATACTTGTTTTAAGCAATTTGCATACAGTTAATTTGCATACACTCAAGCAGCTTTAATTTTAAATATGTTTTTATTACAAAAAGAAAACACACTTCTCCTGATAATCATGATGATTGAATAAATCTTTTAATAACTTCCTTCCTAATTATAGAGAAATTAATTATAAAGTTTTAATTACATCTTAGAATATTTAGTTCTGAATAATCTAGATGTATTCATTCTGTTATGAGTGATCCTGGATAATCACTTACCACTTCAATTAGACTAGAATTTGTAAAGAAGCCTTAGTAGTTAAGCATTCAAATATTAGTATTTTAACCTCATAGGTAGAGAAAGGTCTGGTAATGTCCTGTAAAGATTTGCATCTCAAAAAGCCTATGAGGCAGTTCCACTCTGTCACATGGGGTCATTGTGAGTCAAAATCCAACTGAGGGCATCTAATAGCAACTGTTCTTCTAAGCTTTTTCAGGAGAACAGAAAAACAATGCCTGAAGACACTGACATGAATGTAGAGAAAACAAGGTTTCATTCCTTCTTGTACTAACTTTCAAATTACTCTCTTTTAGTGGAAATTGTTATCCATTTATAGAAATAAATGAAGATTTACTCTCTGAGGACTAAGAGTTTGAATCTCACTATCTTTCTCTTTCCACCTTTGAACATTTTATGGCATTAAGGTTACTGACACTTTCAGATACAGGAATATGTATATACATACATTTATTTACAGCTAGAATATTCTTTAGAAATAAGGAGATTGAGAATTTGTCTCACTTATTTTGGACAAGTTATCAGGAGGAATCAATCCCTGGAGAAGAAGGGATCTATTATTCTCAATAGAGAGTTAGCTAAAGAGAGGAGAGCCTTCAGCGAGATAAATTGTCAGAATTACCGTAACTATGGGCTCAAACATATCTACTGTTGTAAATAAGGATGGCTCAGGACTGGGCAAAATTTCATTCTGTTGTAGTTAGCGTTGCTAAGTTTCAGAACCAATTTGACGGTACCTAACAACAACAAAAACACACATATACTCACACGCATACCTATATATACGCAAACATGAGTGTTTATACGGATTTAGGAGTCATAATAAACTTGATGGCAACTGATTAAATGGACAAATGATTGTTGTTGTTCTTATTACTTGTTATTGAGTCACCTGTGACTCACAGCAACCCTATGCACAATAGCTCTGAACTCTGTTCTGTCCTGAGCCAGTCTCACTTTCTCTGACACACTAATCCCATTATCCCAAGCATTGTGTCAGGCCATTACATCCAGGATATTCCTCTCTTGCACTGTCTCTCCACATTTCCAAGCATGATGTCCTTCTCCAAGGACCGGGCCCTGCTAGCAACATGATAGAAGTATGTGAGGTAGAGCTTCAAGATCTTTACCTCTAAGGAGCAATTTGGACTTACCTTCTCCAGGACAAACCGTTCTCTTTGCCTTTATGCTATGTTCAACACTCTTTTTTAGCACCACAACTAAAAGGCATCAATCCTTCTGGAATCCTTAATCATTGTCTACCTCTCTGATGCAGAGGAAATAATTGCAAAGATCATTGCCTGGGACATGCACACCCTTGTCTCCAGACTGACATCATTGTTCTTTAGCACTCTGGAGAGGTCCCTGACACCAACAGATTTTCAAATTTGTCTTTTGATTTCCTGACTGCTGGTGCCAAGAGCACTGATTGTGAAACCAAGAGAGCTGTAATTTTTAAAATTTCAAGCTCTTCTCCATTTATCATGGTGCTGGCAATTGACCAAGTGGTGAGAATCTTTGTCTTCTTGATATTGAGCTTTACTCTTTGTTCCTGTCAAGACTGTATTCCTTGACCTTCTGTAGCAAACAAGTAACATTGTGTCATCTGCATATTGCAGGTTGTTCCCTTGACACATCCTTCCTCAAAAAAGCCCAGCCTCCCAAATGATCTGTTCGGATTGAATTAGTATGGAGACAAGATGTATCCCTGAAGCACTTCTTTCCTGATTTTGAACCATGCAGTGCTTCCTTCCTTGGTTCTGACAGGCGCCTCCTGATCCAAGTATAAGTTTCACACGAATTCAATGAAGTGTTCTTGGATTCCCATTCTTTTCAATGTTAGCCACAGTTTATCTTAATCTACACAGTCAAAAGTCTTTGCAAAATTGATGAAACATTTTGTTATTATGTTATGTTGAGTCACTTGCAACTCACAGTGACACTGTGTACAACAGCCCTGCACCCTTCTCTATCCTGAGCCAACCTTCCTGTTTCCTACACACCTACCACCATTATTCATGTCACTGAGTCAATCCTTCTCGTCAAGGGTCTTCCCCTCCTGCACTGTTCCTCCACCCATCCAAGCATAATGTCCCTCTTCAAAGACTGGTCCCTCCTTGCAACATGCCCAAAGTAAGTCACACAGAGCTTCAGAATCCTTCCTCCAAGGAGCAGCTTGGTTTCACCCTCTCTAGTATGAACCTGTTTGTTCTCCTGGTAGTCCATGGCATATTCAATACTCTTCTCCAGCACCACAGCTCAAAGACATCAATTCTCCTTCTGTAATCCCTAGTCATGGTCCAGCTTTCTGATGCATAGCATGCAATTATGAAGACCATGGCCTAGATCAGGTGCACCTTAGTCTCCAGAATGACATCATTGCTCTTCAGTCCTCTGAAAATGTCCCTGATAGCAGACTTTCCCAGTGCAATTCATCTTTTTATTTCCTAAATCCTGGTACCAAGTGTGTTGAATGTGGACCCAAGCAAACTACAGCTGTTAACAATCTCAATCTCTTCACCATCTATATAATCATATCCACTTTGAAGGCTGCAGTCCTTTATCTTCTGCAGCGAGTGCTTCTGGTCCTCCTCAGTTTCTGCAAGTAAGGTTATGTCTTTTGCATAACCAGCTTGTTGATGAGTCTTCCTCCAATCTGATGTTACATTCCTTCTCATACAGCGCAACCTCCTGGATGATCTGTTCTGCATATAGGTTGAAAATACATAGAGATAGGACACATTCCTGGTGTACACCCTTCCAGATTTTGAACCATGCAGTGTTTCCTTGCTCTGTTCTGATGACTGCCTCTTGGTCTAAGTATAGGTTTCGCATAAGCACAATCAAGTGTTCAGGATTCTCATTCTTCTCAGAGTTAGCTACAGTTTATTGTGTTCCACATAGGCAAATGTCTTTGCATAGTCAATGAAACACAGATAGACATTCCTCTGGCACTCTCTGCTTTCAGCCAAGATCCATCTAATATTCGCTATAATATACCTAGTATCAAAGCCTCTTCTAAATCTAGCCTGCACATCTGGCAGTTCTCTGTTAATGCGTTGTTGCAGTCATTTTTGGATAATTTTTGCAGAATCTTGCTTGCACGTGATGCCAATGATACGGTTTGATGATTTCTGACTCTGTCAGATAGATCACTTTTCTTTAGAATGGCAACAAATGTAGATCTCTTCCAGTCAGTTGGCTGCGTGGTTGTTCTCCAGATTTCTTGGCATAACTTGGTGAACACATCCAGGGCAGCATCTGTTTGTTGAAATTTGTCAATTGCTATGCTGTCAATTCCTGAGGTCTTTTCTGCCAATTCCTCTAGAGCAGCTTGAACTTCTTCCTTCATCACCACAAGCTCTTGCTCATACATTGTTTCATGAAATTCTTCGGTCAGCCAATTTCTTTTGGTACAGTCAATCTGTACATGCCTTCCTGCTTCTTTTGCTGCTTCCTGGATCATGCAATATTCAATTATGACCATAGCATCCATAACTCAAGGCTTGAATTTTCTTCAATTCCTTCAGCTTAAGAAATGCTGAGCAAGTCCGACCCTTTTGATTTTCTAACTCCCGTTCTTTGTGTATTTCATTACAATAATTTGCTTTGTATTCCCGCACTGCCCTTTGAAATATTCTGTTCAGTTCCTTAATTCCTTGATTTCTTCCCTTTGCTTTGATTTCTCAGCGCTCTAGATAATTCAGATTATCTTCTGACATCTATTTTGGTCTTTTCTTTAACATCTGCCTTTGTAATGATCTTTTGCATTCTTCATGGATGATTTTTTTTTTTTTTTATATCCTCCCACAGCTCATCTGGTCTTTGCTCGTTGGTGTTCAAAGCCTCAAACCTGTTCCTGAGATAGTTTTGAAATTCGACTCAGATAGACTCAGGTCAAATTTTGGTTCTTGTGGATTTGATTTCATTTTCTTCAAATTCAACTTGAACTTGCATATGAGTAGTTGGTGGTCTTTTACATAATCAGCACTTGGCCTAGTTTTCACAGCTGATATTGAGGTTTTTCCAGTGATTCTTCCCACAGATGTAGTTAATCTGATTTCACGTGAAATCCATGTGTACAGTCTGCATTTATGTTTCTTTTAGTAAGTATTTGCAATTAATAGGTCACTGATCGTACAGAATTCCTGGGGCTTTGTGTTTTGCTAATTCTTTCAGAGCAGGTTCAACTTCCTCTTTCATCATTATTACCTCCTGATCATATATTATTTTTT
>NW_006399949.1:1639587-1643825 GCF_000299155.1 Elephantulus edwardii
TTTTAATTCATTTTAATGAACATTTACAGAGATTTGGATTTTCATTCATTCATTGTTGTACTTTTTTTCTTTACCCCCCTCCCCTCAGTTCACTCCTCTCTTTGAAAAGCAAAAGATAAACTTCTTCATCCTTCCATCTTCTTTTGATGCTTCCTTGATCATTCAATATTCTGTTTAGAGCATCCTTAAATATTGCCACTTGAGGCTTGAATTTACTCTTTGGTTTCATCAGCTTAAGAGATGCCAAGTGAGTTTAGCTCTTTGCACATTTCATTATAAGGTTTTGCTTTGTCTTAGGAAGCTCTGGTGGCCTAGTGGGGGGAAGCTGGACTGCAATCCCAGAAGCGTTTCAAATCTACAGACGCTCTCCCAGAAGGACAATCTCCTTCTGTACCAGTTAGATCCAATTTGAGGGTACACACACAAAAATAATAATAATTTTAAAAAAATTTTAAAATCCCAGACAACAAAAACCTTTGCTTTGTCTTTCCAAGAGGCCTTTTGAAACTTCTTGGTCTTTTCTTTCTCCTCTGTCTTTGTAATGCCATTTTGCATTCTTCATGGATGATATTATTGGTATTTTCTCACAGTTCATCTGGTCTTCATCCATTGGTGTTCAAGGCCTCAAACCTTTTCTTTAGATAGTTTTTAAATTCAAGTGGAATAGATTGAAGATTGAATATTTATTCTTGTGGATTTAATTTTCTTTAGCTTCAGCTTGAACTTGCATGTGAGTCATTGATGGGTAGTTTTATGTGTGTGTGTATGTGTATTTGTGTTTGTGTGTTTATATTTGTTGTTGCTGTTCTGTGCTATCGAGTCACCTGTGACTCATAGCAACCCTATGTACAACAGCCTAACCCCTGCCCTATCCTGTGAAAATCTCACTGTCTCTGATATACCTACCCCCATTACCCCAGTCACTGAATCAATCCAGCTCATTGAAGGTATTCCCCGCCTGCGCTGTCCCTCCACACTCCCAGGCATGACATCCTTTTCCAAGGACTGGTCCTTCCTTGCAACATGTCCAAAATATGTCAGACGAAGCTTCAGAATCTTTGTCTCCAAGGAGCAGCCTGGTTTAACTCTCTCCAGGAGGAACCTGTTCGTTTTCTTAGCAGTCCGTGGTACATTCAATACTCTTCTCCAATACCACAGCTCAAAGGCATCAATTCTCCTTCTATTCTCCCTAGCTGTTGTCCAACTCTCTGATGCATAACAAGCTATTGCAAAGACCATGGACTGTATCAGGCACACCTTAGTCTTTAGAGAGACACTATTGCTCTTCAGTACTTTGGAAAGGTCCCTAACAGCAGACTTTCCCATTGCAATACGTCTTTTAAATTTCTGGCTGCTGGTGCTAAGAGTGTTTACTGTTGAGCAAAGCAAACTAAAGCTGTGAACAATCTCAATCTCTTCACCATCCATCCTGATGCTGTGCTACACAGTGGAGCTATGCATTTTGGAAATGCTATGGAAAATATGCATTTTGGAAATGCTGTGGAAAATATGCATTTTGGAAATGCTGTGGAAAATATGCATTTTCTTTGAGTGTAATTTTTATTGATGCAGATTGTCATCTTTTTCTTCCATAGAAAATGATGGAGAGTTTTGAATTAACAAACTTTAGGTCAAGAACTACCAGGTCAGATAGGAAGAATTTATGTTCTCTTCATCATGATCTCTATCTATAGTCACAGAGGATTTAAAACTTAAATTTATTTTTTCATTTTATTTATAATAAGATATTTTGGTTCATTGTAATAATATTTAGAATCACTAACTCATAGTAATTATATTTCAGTGCTTTTCTACTTGTTTCAGAGTTTGTAATTTCTTCCATTGCTTATAAGTTAGAGGAAATAAATATGGAAAAAATAATCTGAATGAAAATATTAAGCTTTCTTTAATGCAAACTTCAATTAACTTTTTAGATGTTGTTTAAACAGGGAGATATGGTACAAAATATTGAGCTAACAAAATTTCAGTTACATTTTTCTAGATTATAAAAATATAGTTATACCTTAAAAGTAACTTAATATTTTATCTTTAATATACAATTTGTTTTCTTTCTGTACATAATAGAAGTAAAGTCATTTTAGTTTTGTCAAAAAGTACAAAGCAAGAGAAAATTAGATTTCTATTGCCCTGTTTTGTTGCTAATTCTCCTTGAAGTAAGAAATTAAGCAGTTGCTTCCTTATTTCTGGTTTTCTAAAAATGAAATTGGTGTCATTACCAGTTTGAATTCATCTTTCAGATTTCTAAAACTTAATGAGCAATCTCACCACTCATTGCTCATTCAAGAATTCCTAGAAAATGTCCATGACCAATGTAGTTTAAAAGACAAGTTTATGAAAACATCTTTTTCCTAAAACAAAGATGCTTTTTATCTCAAGTTTAAGTGAATTTAGGTGTAAGTGGAATATAGTAACAACAATCTAGTACTTCAATTATTTTCTAGTGGAATTGAGTTAGAGTAAAAGGAAGTAGAGATGATTTCTTTATTTTACTTTACTAGAATTCCATAAAACTCTGGTGACCTATTGGAACCAGCAGTCAGAAATAAGGAGATAGGTGGACTAGTGATAATAAAATGCACTGCAATCCAGAAGGCACACCGTTCAAAACCACCAGCTGCTTCAAGGGAGAAGGATAGGCAATCTCCTCCTATGCAATTTACTGCTTCTGAAAATCTGCTGAAAGATCAGCTTTAGACTGGTTTCAACTCAATGGAACTCAATAACAACATTGCATTTGGTAAATTTGGCGACCTCTACAAACTACATAAGAGCAATGATGCTAGTTTCAAGACTAAGACACATCTGGCTCAGATCATGTTTTCTTGATCAGCAGCTATATATCACAGAACTGGACAATGAATAAGGATGACAGAAGAAAAATTGATGTCTTTGAGTTGTGGTTCTAGAGAAGAGTACACACTATCCTGTGGACTGCCAAAAGAACAAATGGATATGTCTTGGAGAAAGTGAAGCCAGAGTTTTCCTTAGAGGCAAAGAAGATGGAACTTCGTCTTATACTTTCGGCATGTTGCTAGGTGAAGCTAAACCTTGGAAAGAGACAACATGCTTGGAAAGATGGAGCTTTAGTGAAGGAAAGGAATACCTCCAATGAGATGACTCAATGCAGTAACTAAAGCAATAGCTTCAAACGTGTCAGAAATGATGAGGATGGCACAGGACAGTGCAGAGATCAGGTCTGGGTTTCTGAGTTTTACTTGAGTCAAAGGAACCTAACAACGTCAACTAGTAACCTAATGGTAAAAATTTCTCCTGCAATCCCAAAGACATATGATTGAAATCCACCAGCTGTTTCCTGGGAAAATGATGGACAGTCTTCTCTGTGGTTTACTGCCTCTGTAAACCCACAGTAACATCAACTATGAGTCAGTTGCCACTAGACAGCAAACAATAACAACTTTTTGTGAGGCTTCAAAAGAAATTTCAATTGTTTTATACATAATTTTATGGTGTTGGTAAGATTACCATAATTAAGTTTTGTTAGATAAGTTACCACAGAAAAGAGCTTCTCAGCAAGAACACCATGGTACAATGCTTAAAAGGCCTGCAACATATAGCTCTCCTGTATTTATGGGTGTCCTGAGGGAAGCAGAAGTCCCCAGTCTTGTTAACAGCTAGAATCAACCTCATCTCTTTAAACCACCTTTCCCACAGGTATTATTTTTGAGTGTTATATAATAAGAAAATTTTGGAAACAAAACATCAAATTAGAGGAACTATTTACCTCACTGTGCAAAATGAATCAAATCTTGTACCTCTTTGCAATAAATGTCACATAGTTAGTCAGCATTTGAAAGATTTACCTCCAAACCTGAGAATTTTCAAATTGGTGAATTAAGTGATATGCACCTTAGAGAGAGAACTTATTCATAGCTGACTCTTCAGCAGGTTTTCAGACGCAGTAAATTGCAAAGGAGGAGATAGCCTACCAAGAAAACAACCATTAGATTTAAATTTTATAGAGCAAGGGAACACTGCATGGTTCAAAATTGGGAAGGGCGTACACCAGGGATCCATCCTATCTCCATACCTTTTGAACCTATATGCAGAACAGATTATCCAGGAGGCTGGGCCCTATGAGGAGAAATGTGGGGGTCAAGATTGGTGGACGATTTATCAACAATCTGAGTTATGCAGATTGACACAACCCTGCTTGCTGAAACTGAAGAGGACCTGAAGCACCTGCTGCAGAGGGTCAA
>NW_006399949.1:1644336-1644963 GCF_000299155.1 Elephantulus edwardii
GCGCAGGAGGGGAAGGCCCTCTATGAGTTGGATTGATTCCGTGACTGGGATAATTGGGATGGGAATGTCGGAGACGGTGCGATTGGCACAGGACAGAGCAGAGTTTAGGGCTGTTGTATATAGGGTTGCTATGAGTTGCAAGCGACTTGACGACACATAACAACAACAACAACTATTAGGTTGGTACCACAACTCTTTCCATTAGGCTATTGTTGTTGTTGAGTACCCTTGAGTTGGAAAGGACCCATAGCTGACCATCCAGCAGTTTTTCAGAGTCAGTTAATAGCTCGGGAGGAGAATGCCCATCCTCCCACAGAGCAGCTGATGGATTTCAACATCATGCCTTCCAACAGTGCAGGTCTTCCCACTAGGCCACCAGAACTATCTGTTGTTGTTATGTGCTGTCAAGTTGACTCTGACTCATAGTGACCCTATGTACAACAGCTCTGAATCCTGATCTATCTTGAGCTAATTTCATTGTCTCTGACACACCTACTCCATTACCAGAGCTCCTGAGTCAATCCATTTCATTCAGAGTTTTATTCCTCTCTTGAGCTGTCCCTATCCTTGCAAACATGATGTCCCTCTCCAAGTACTGGACACTCCTTGCAATATAACCAAAGTATA
>NW_006399949.1:1645347-1646464 GCF_000299155.1 Elephantulus edwardii
ACACCGTTGCTCTTGAGTACTTTAGAGAGTTCCCTAAAAGCAGACTATTCCATCGCAATACGTTTTTTAATTTCCTGGCTACTGGTGCCAGAGTGTTGACTGTGGACAGAGCTTTAAAACAATTGTTTTCAAGGAGCATCCTGGTTTCACCCTCTCCATGAAAGACCTGTTTGTTCTCTTAGCAGTCCATGGTATATTCAGTTCTCTTCTCCAGCACCACAACTCAAAGGCATTGATTCTTCTTCTATCATTTTTAGTTATTGTCTAGTTCTCCGATGCATAACAAGTAATTGTGAAGACCATGGTCTGATCCAGGCGCACCTTAGTCTCTAGCCTGACATTCCTAAATAGACCCTAGTCACTACCGTTGCCAAGGAAATAGTAGTGATGTATAGATGTTATCATTGTATTTAATTAAGCTTAGATTTTACTTTGTTCTTAGAATTTATTTCATCTAACCTGACAGAATTAAAGAATAAAGTTGCCAACTAAGAAAATAGACATATTTAGAAGCTAATTAAGAATAATAAACAAAGCCCCTTAAACTTAACGATGTTTTATTAAGAGAATCATATGTTGTGATTATTACTTTAATATATCATTTTCTTATTCTCTTTAACACAATATAGCTAAGTAAGTATAAATAAAGCAAAAGTACCCAATTGTTAAAGGTGTAAATAAACACAAAAATGAAGGTAATTATAATGTTGTGTGTCATCAAGTGGATTCTAATTCATAGCATACCATATGACAGTATAATGGCCCTATAGAGTTTCCCAGGGTGTCATTTTTACAACAGGATTTTCTTCTACAAAGCCACTGACTAAGTTGGGTTTGAACTACCAACCTTTTGATTGCCAGACATATCCTTCAGTGTTTTATCCATAAGGCATCCTTGGAGCTAGTTATAAATCTTTAAAGATAAATTCTAGCTAAAATATCTAATTGTTGTTGTTGTTATGTGCCGTCGAGTCGCCTGCGACTCATAACGACCCTATGTACTACAGCCCTAAACTCAACCCTGTCCTGTGCCAATCACACCGTCTCCGACACTCCGATCCCAATTACCCCAGTCACTGAATCAATCCAACTCATAGAGGGCCTTCCTCTCCTGCGC
>NW_006399949.1:1647725-1669946 GCF_000299155.1 Elephantulus edwardii
CAATTGGTATACCATCTATTCCTGGAGCCTTATTTTTTGCCATTTCCTTCAATGCAGCCTGAACTTCCTCTTTCATCACCATAGGCTCTTGATCATATGTTGTTTCATGAAATTCTTCTGTGTCTTCCAATTCTTTTCGATACAGTGACTCAGTATATTCTTTCCATCTTCTTTTAGTACTTCCGTGATCATTTAGCATTCTGCCGAAAGCATCCTTGATTATAGCAACTCGAGGTTTGAATTTGTTCTTCAGTTCCTTGAGCTTAAGATTTGGTGAGCGAGTTTGGCCCTTTTGATTTTCTGACTCCAACTCCTTGCACATTTCATTATAATATTTTGCTTTGTCATCCCTTGCTGCCTTTTGAAATCTTCTATTCAACTCTTTAGTATCTTGACTTTTTCCTTGTGCTTTGGCTTCTCTGCGCTCCAGTGCAATTTTCAGAGTATCTTCTGACATCCATTTTGGTCTTTCCTTCCTCTTCTGTCTTTGTAATGACCGTAAGGAATATTTTACTTGTCCTACTTGTTTCTACATAGAACTAATCTGAGCTAGGATCTTCAATTAATCCAAGTATTTGCTTTGTCATCTTTGCCTGTAAAGAACACTCCGGCTACACTTTCTCCAAGACATATTTATTTGTTCTTTTGGCATTCCATGGGATATTCAGTGCTCTTCTCTAGCACCACAACTCAAAGGCATCAATTATTATTCTGTCATTCTTATTAATTCATTGGTCTGAATCATCGGTACTATAGTCTTCAAACTGACATTTTGTATGTTTTGCAGAGGTTCCTGAAAGTGCACTAGCCCAATTCAATAAAACTCCTGATTTCTGAATTCTGGTATCAATAGGTTTCTAGAGATGTATGGAATTCTAGTCAAGTGAAACAAAGAAAATATAACTACTACCTGTTACTTTACCTCAACTGTTGTTGTTGTTGTTTAATGCCGTCTAGTCGTAGACGACTCATAGCGACCCTATGAACGAACAGCCTGAGCACTGTTCGTACATAGAGTTTCCGGAGGCAAGCCATTTTGGAAGTGGATGCCGCTCCTGCTTCCAGGCTTGATTTAGTCGGGAAGCTCCAGCCAACACTGTCCACCATGGGTGCCCATTACCACGATTGGCACATCACTGTCACAGGCTTCAGCATCACAGCAACCATGAGTTACCTCTGTACAGCAACGCACAGACCAGTGCTATACCACCTAGAAGAATGTTTGACAGGAAGACAATTTGAACCTGGCCGAGGGCCACAGATGACAATCACCCACCTTCGGCTTGGTAGCACCGCTTCCTTCCACTAGGCCAACGTAGCTCTCTCTTGGTCGTCATCATTGTTATTGTTGTTTAATGCCGTCGAGTCGTAGACTCATAGCGACCCTATGAATGAACAGCCTGAGCACTGTTCGTACATAGAGTTTCCGGAGGCAAACCATTTCAGAAGTGGATGCCGCTCCTGCTTCCAGGCTTGATTTTGTTGGGAAGCTCCAGACAACACTGTCCACCATGGCTGCCCATTACCACGACTGGCACATCACTGTCACAGGCTTCAGCATCACAGCAACCATGAGTTACCTCTGTACAGCAACACACAGACCAGTGCTATGCCACCTAGACTACAGTAGAAAATAATAATAAAACAACTGAATTGTTGCTACTGTATTCCATTGATATCCAAGCGCGCCTAAACATAAAGTGCATTTCTGTTTTCAGGAAAATGGACGTTTTCACAAACTTGTCTTTAGAGCTACATTGCTCATGGACTTTTCCCCCTAGGAATTCTTGAAGAAATAGTGAGTGGAAAGATTATTAATTATGTTTTAGAGATCTGAAAGATGAATTTTAACTTGCAATGATGATAATTTCATTTTTATGAAAAGACATAAGGAGGTAAATCTCCATCATTCCAAAACTTTTTCTTTTCTGACTTATAAATTTATGTTATCTTCTTAATTTTTAATATTCATTGTCAAATTTAATAAGCTACTTTTTCCCAATACCCCTTGTTTATGAAGAAACCATTTTTAGCCAATGTATATGTGTTGCATACATGATTGGTTACTAGAGGCCTAGATTGGCATGCAGGTACTAGTTGTTAGGCAAATATCTGTCCATATTCACATAACTCAGCTCTGTAAAATAATCTTTTGTTGTTGTTTCAAATGCCATTGAGTAGAATATGACCCACAGTGATTCTATGAACAGCAGATCTGAACCCTGTCCTACCCTATGCCACCTTCACACTTCATGACACATTAGAGCCCACTGGGTCAGTCACTGTGAAATTCCACTTGGTGGAGGGTCTTCCTCTCCTTTGCTGACTCTCTACCTTTTCGAGTAACATGCCCTTCTCCAAGGAATAGCCTTTCCTAACAGCATGCCTGTGGTATGTGAGGTGAAGCATCCTTGCCTCCAAAGAGAACTTTGGCTGCACCCTGTCCAAGATATATTTGTTTGTTCTTTCAGCAGTCCGTGAAATGTGCAGTACTCTTCTCCAATACAATAGCTCAAAGGCATCAATTCTTCTTTTATCCTTATTCATTATTCAGTTCTCAGATGCATAGCAAGTGGTTGAAAAGACCATTGCCTGAATCACACATCTTAGTTCTCAAACTGACATCATTACTACTCAATAATTTGGAGAGGTCTCTAACTGCAGATTTTTCCAGTGCTATAATACGTCTTCTGAGTTCCTGATTGCTGGTACAAAGAATTTTAACTGTGGATCCAACTAAGATTAAATTGTTGACAATTTCAATCTTTTCTCCATTTATCAGGATGTTGCCTTTTGGTCCAGTGGTAAGAATCTTTGATTTCTTGACATTGAGATACAATCCATATTGAAGGCTATTTTCTTTGATATTTTGCAACAAGTGCTTCATATACTTTGCTAAGTCCACTAATGAGATAATTAAATATAATGTTCTCTAGGGTGAAATGAAAGAATGTTCCATATGGCAGAGTATTTGCCTCTTCATCCCATCCCTATTCACACCCTAACCTTTTTGTCTATAGAGAAGGTTTCTGTTCAGGTCAAGTTACCTCTTTTTTACCTTTTATAGCTTATGTCTTTGTACTTGCAGGAGGCAGCCCTCTGATTTAACAGTTGTGTTGTTATTAACCATCCTTTTGCAACAACATCCTTTGTGCCACAATAGAAAAGGTAGCTTTTATGTCAGAATTAGCAAGACTGGCTCAGAATAGGGAAGGGTTCAGAGCTGCTGTACATAGGGTCACTATGGACTGCAGGCAACTTGATGACATATAATACTGCCCTCCCATGTAGTGTTATTATATTTTTGAGGAACATTCTTCTAAGTGGTACAGCACTAGTCTGTCAATTTGCTGTACAGAGGCAACCAGGTATTGCCATGATGCTGAACCATGTACCACTGGTGTGTCAAATGCCATAATGGTTACCCATGGTGGGCAGAGTTTGTTGGAGATCCCAGATTAAGACAGGTTGGGGTATTTTTATTTTTTTTTTATTTTGCATTTATTTTCTCTCTTTTTTTAAATTTTCTACTAGTTTATTTACAACATTAGAATATAATGTTTTCAAGAACAATTATTTCAATTTCCCTCCTCCCATAAAATTGTTTAATTTGATTAATCCCCCTCTTGATTAATTTGATTAATCCCCCATGATTAATCACCCCTGCCCCAGCACATCCTCATCTCTCTGCTTCCAACCTCTCTCACCCCTCTTACACTCATTCTACAATAATGGTTTTATACAATATTTATCCTTGTGGGACTGAATTAGTTCACTCAGCACAATGCTCTCCAGTCCCTCTAAAGTTAGGTAATAATTTACAAAATCATTACTCCTGCATACTATATAGTATTCTACTGTGTAAATGTATCATAATTTCTCAATCCATTCATTTGTGGTTGGACACTTGGGCTGTCTCCATGTTCTTGTTATGGTGAATAACTCTGCTATGAACAGTGATGTACAAATCTCCATTTGTGCCTTAGTTCTCAAATAGTGGACTAGCTGGGTTATATGGAATTTCTATGTCCAGCTTTTTGAGGAAGCACCAAACTCCCTTCTAGAATTTATAAGAGTTCCACCAACAATGTGTAAGAGTTCCCTTCTCACCACATCCTCTCCAACATTTGTTACTCACTGTCCTGTTAAGCTTTGCCACTGTTACTGTAGTGAGATGGTACCTCATTGTGGTTTTGATTTGCATCTCTCTTATTGCCAGTGATTTGGAGCATTTCTTCATGTGTCTGTTTGCCATTTTAATATCTTCCTCTGTGAAAATTCTTTCCATGCCTTTTGCCCATTATGTGATTGAGTCATCAGTCTTTTTCTTGTAGAGGCCGAGATGTATTCTGTAAACTTTAGTTATAAGACTCTTCTCTTCGATGGTACTACCAAATGTTTGTTCTCAGTCTATAGGTTTTCTTTTCACTCTATTGGAAAAAGTTTTTGATATGCACAGAAATTTAATCTTTAGAATGTCCCATGCATCAATTTTATCCTTATTAGATTGTGCATTTCTGGTTGTATGCAGCAGTCTCCTTATATATTGAACTAGTGCTTCTAAGCTTGATCCCAGTTTGTCTCTTATGAGCATTAAGGGTTTAGACTTTACTCCCAGGTCTCTGATCCACCTTGAGTTGCTTTTTGTATATGGTGTGAGATGTGGAGCCTGTTTCAACTTTCTTCAGTTTTGCCAGCACTGTTTATTGAAGAGGTTAGCATTTCACCATTTGATAGCTTTGGTTTCCTTGTCAAATATCAGTTGACCATAGATAGCTGGGTCTATTTCTGGTTTCTCAATTCTTTTCCACTGATCTATGTGCCTATCATTGTTCCAGTACCATGCTATTTTGGTTACTACTGCTGTGTAGTAGGTTTTGAGGTCAGGGAGTGCTATGCCTCTAACCTCATTTTGCTTATTTGGGGTCTCTTGCCTCTCCAAATAAATTTGATAATTTCCCTTTCAATCTCCTTAAAAAATAAATTTGGAATCTGGATTGAAATTGTATTGAACATGTATATTTCTTTTGGTAAGATTGTCATTGTCATTTTCATGATATTGAGTTCTCCTATCCATGAACAGGGCACATTTTTCCATTTCTTTAGGTCTTTTATCGTGTACTGCAGAAATTCTCTGCAGTTTTCTCTGGATAGGTCCTTTGTATCTCTAGTTAGGCTCATTCCCAAGTATCTTAATTTGTAGTTGGTTATTGTAAATGGTATTACTTTCTTGATTTCCTTCTCTAAGTTCTCTTTTTTTATTGTAGAGAGATCTTATTGATTTTTAGACATTGATCTTATATTCTGCCACTCTACTAAATTGGCCTATTAACTCTAATAGGTCTTATTTTGTTGTTGAGTCTTTGGGGTTTTCTGTGTACACTGTCATATCATCTGCATATAGCAATAGTTTAACCATCTCTTTGCCAATCTAGATGCCTTTTATTTCCTTCTTTTACCATATTTTCCTAGCAAGCACTTCCAATACAATATTGAAAAAAAAAGTGGTGACAGTGGGCATCCTTGTCTGGTCCCTGTTTGCAAGGAAAATGTTTTCAGTCTTTTTCCATTGAAAGTGATGTTGGCTCTTGGTTTTGCATATATACTTTTCACTATGTTGAGAAAATTCCCTTCTATTCCAATTTTACTGAGTTGGATTTTGTCAAATGCCTTTTCTATATCAATTGCTAAGATCATATGGTTCTTGGTATTTACCTTGTTAATATAGTGAATTACGTTGATTGTTTTTCTTATATTAAACCATCCTTGCATACCTGTTATGAATTCTACTTGGTCATGGTGAGTTATTATTTTGTTGTACTTTTGGATTCTATTGGCTAAGATTTTGTTAAGATTGTTTTAATCTATATTCATGAGAGATATTGGTCTATAGTTTTCTTTCTTGGTAATATTTTTGCTTGTTTTCATTATTAGGGTTATGTTTCTTCAGATAATGACTCTGAAGGTGTTCCTTCTTTTTCAATTTTTTGAAATAGTTTAAGCAGAATGGGTGCTAAATCCTCCCTGAATGTTTGGTAAAATTCAGCTGTGAAGCCATCTAGTCCAGGACTTTTCTTATGGGGAAGTCTTTTACGACCTTTTCAATTTCTTCTCTTGTTATGGGTCTTTCCAAGTGTTCTATATCTGTCCTTGTCAATCTGAACAGGGAATGAGTTTCAAGGAATTTGTCCATTTTCTCTAAGTGTTTTAGTTGATCAGAATGTAGCTGTTTGTAGTATTCTGATTTTATTGATTTAATTTTGTCTGGTTCTCTTGTGATGTCACCTATTTATCGAGTTATCTGTGTCTTTTCTTCTTTTTTTTTTTTCTTCTTTTGTTAAATTTGCCAGTGGTTTGTTAGTTTTATTGACCCTTTCAAAAAACCAGCTTCTGGCCTTATTGGTGGTGTCAACCATTTTTATGTTTTCTATTATCTAGTTGATTTCAGCTCTTGTCCATATAATATTTTTTCTTCTAGAGGTTGTAGAGATAGATTGGTGATCCTTTTCTATTTGCTGAAGGTGTTGAGTTAGATCACTGATTCTTCTTTTTTCTTCCTTTTATATGGGTATGCTTTTTGCTATGACCTGCTCCCGAAGGACTGGCTTAGTTGTGTCTCAGAGGTTTTGCTAAGTTATATTTTCATTATCATTTGTTTCAAGGAACTTTTTGCATTTCTTTCATTATTTCTTTTATAACCCAATTATGTTCTAGCAAAGAGTTATTTAGTTTCCATATGGGTAGTTTTATAAGCTTTACTCTTCTGTGGTTAATTTCTAGTTTTATGGTACTGTGGTCTGAGAAAATACTTTGTATTATTTCAATGTTTTTTAATTTATTGAGGCTTGCTTTGTGTCCTAGTATATGATCAGTTCTGGAGAATGTACCATGTGCACTTGAGAAGAAAGTGAATTTAGTTTTAGTTGGGTGCACTACTCTGAATAGGTCCACAAGTTCAAGTTGGCTGATTATGTAGTTTAATTTATTAAGACAGGTCTATGATTAGATTAAGACACAGTTTTTTACAAGTAGACCACGAGAGTTCTGCATTGCAATCCCGAAAGCAGGCAGTTTGAATTCACCAGCTGCTCCAACAGAGAAAGAAGGGAATCTCCTCCTGTGTGAATAACTACCTCTAAGACCAACAGAAGGGTGAGCCACTCCAACTTGATAGGATTCAACAACTATATATATATATGAAAATACACACACACATTGGTTGCAACCATTATTTAAATAGGATACCCTCTTCCTTTCATATCTACATATATGGAATCTCTGACAAACTTGATAGTATTGCTTACTTATTTTTTAAAATATTTTTTTAAATTTTAATATCTTTTATTGGTCTCTCTCTTTTTAATTGAGATTTTAATGAAAATTTATAGAGAACTTGGATTTCCATTCATTCATCGTTGCACATTATCCTCCCTTCCTTCTTTCCCCCCGCCCCCAAGTTCACTCTTCTATTTGGGGGAAAAATATTTCTTGTTATACATTCCCCCCCCCTCAAGTCCACTTTACTATGTAGCTCTTATTCTGGACTCTTGTCATGCCAATAATATCTAATCATATATTCCTTTTATACATTACACAAAATAATATCTAAAAGACTTTTTTTGAAAGTGCTTAAATTAGATCTTAGAATTTACTCATTTTTTTCTCCATTAATTTATGATTCCAGGATAGCTTTATCTTCTGATTAATGTTCAATTGTCAGTAGTTATTAACTGTTTCATTTTAGAGTTTCTGTGTCACCATATACACTCCCACTCCTCCAAAGTTCATGTGGTTAATGTTTGATAAAATATTGGTGTGCCTAAAATCCATCAGCGACTTAAAACATATTTTTAACTCTCAAAGCATCTTTTCTTTCCAATAAACAAGGAACAACATTTTATGTGTTAAAACACAGTGTTCTTTGCATCTGATAGTAGTACTAATAATTAATATTCATGCTTTAGGCATTCATATGGGAATTATATAAGCGTTAGTAATCATTATTAAAAAAGTCTAAAATTTTTATTTTCTAATTTATTAAATGGTGTAAGTAAGGATTTAGAAGACATAGAATAGTGGAAGGAGCTGCACCGTTATTCCAAAGGCACATGGTTCAGATTCACTAGCTGCTCCATGGGAGAAGGATAAGTGATAATCTCCTCCTATGTATTCTATTGCTTTTGAAACACCCCTGGAGGGTTGGCTATAAGTCAATTCCAACTCAAAGGTACATAAAACAATAGATGATATCGCAGAAATTTGAACCTAGGCATAGTTATATAACAAATTTCCAGTGCATTTGGCTATTAGTAAAACAGTTGGAGGTCCAAGTCAGAAATTCCTTGGAAGAAAGGCCTAGTGATCAGTTTTGAAAAGTCAGCCATTGTAAACGCCATGTAACACAGTCCTTCTCAGACATAAATGTGCCACCTAAATTGGAATCAACATGAAAGCAGTTTTCCCCATCTCCATTTTGTATCTATTCCTTTTTTAAATTTTAAATTTTTTTTTTACCCATAGAATTGAATCTTTCAGAGACTCATATGCTTAAATGTGACAGTTTCCAATAAACAAAATAGCTTGACTCTCCTTTTACTGCCTCTGGTACTCACAAAACTAGGGTTTTGCAAATCAGATATCATGTTAGCAGCACTAACATATAAGTATGGAATTTTTCTGAACCAAGTCATTGACTCTTACCACCTACGTTGATTTTCATCTGTTATTTCCATCTCTGGGTCATATTGCACTACATCCTTTTCCCTCTCATCTTTCATTATCTAGTGTTGCAGGCTTGATTTGTCCTAAATGAGCCAATGTCAGGTAACCAAGTTCACTTATTTAGCATCAGTTCTCCTTAACCTGATACTTGTTCTTGTTATATGCTGTTGAGTCAACTACAACTCATAGCAACCCTATGAACGATTGCTCTGAACTCTGCTATATCCTGAGCCAAGCTCACCATCTCTGACACCTCCGGATTCCATTGCCATAGTTACTGGGTCAATCCATCTCATCCAAGGACTTCCTCTCCTGTGCTGACCCTCTAGCTTTCAAAACATGATGTCCTTCACCAAGGACTGGTCACTTCTGGCAGAATGTCCAAAGTATGAGACACAGAGTTTCAAAATTTTTGCTCCCAAAGAGGAACCTAGTTGACCCTCCCCAGGGCAGACCTGTTTATTTCTTTGATAGTCTTTGGTATATTCAATACTTTTCTTCAGAACCACAGCTCAAAGGCATCAATTCTCCTTCTGATATCCTTCAGCTCTCAGATGCATAATAAGCAAATGAGAAGATCAAGGCCTGGGTCAGGTTCACCTTAGTCCCTAGACTGAAATCATGGCTCTTTAGCACTCTAGAGAGGTCTCTGAAAGCAGACTTTAACTTGATACAAGTCACTTAAAAAGGTTTGAGAATGAACACTATTCTCAAAAATATTGTAAATAAGAAATCAAATGATTCCACAAAACTGAGTTATTCTTCTTCCATTTCTTCTCCTAATTATGTCTTTTTCTTGACACTTAGTATGTAGTGAACACCATCTGTATATTAGGCACTTTGGTAATTGTTGAGGGTTAAACTAAGTTTTTCCATGGAGTCTAGGGTTTTAAAGCTCTGTCTCACATGATTTGGGCATGTGGCCAGGAGGGACAATCCTTGGAGAAGCACATTATGCTCCAAAGGGTGAAGGGACAATGCAGGAGAGGAAGACCACGGATGAGATGGATTGATACAGTAACTTGGTTAATGTGGGTAGGTGTGTTGGAGACAGTGAGACTGGCTCAGGACAGGGCAGGCTTCAGAGCTGTTGTACATAGGGTTGCTATGAGTCCCAGGCAACTCGATGGCAAATAAAAGCAAGAACAACGTGAGTGATAAGTACTGTACCAAACCAAATCCAATACACATACAATATCCAATGTCACAATGTCAATTCCAATGCATATATGCAAAGTAGTATAAAGAAAGATTAAAATTAGGTTAGACAAAAGCCTAAATAGAAGTTTACTCAATTTCTGTAGCTATGTGCTTTTTTTATGTGGCTGTGAAATACACTGGAAAGAAGTCAAGGACAGTAAAAAACTATGGATGGTACTTAAATCCAAGCTGGATTTAGAAGAGACTGTGGCACCAGAGATATTGCTGAGGTCAGATGGATTCTGGCTGAAAGCAAAGAATATCAGAAGAATATCTATTTTACTTTATAGAGTATGCAAAGGCATTTGACTATGTGTATCATGGAAAATCATGGCTAACATTGAGCAGAAGGGGAATCCCAGAGCACTTAATTGTGCTCATGTAAAACCTATACCTAGATAAAGAGGCTATTGTACAAACACAGCAAGGGAACCCTACGTGGTTTAATATAAGAAAAGTGCGTGCCAGAGTTGTACCCTCTATTCATACCTATAAAATCTGTCAGCTGAATAAAATTATTTGAGAAGCTTGACTCTATGAAGAGGAATGTGGCATTAGTATCAGAGGAAGACTCATTAATAACTTATGTTGCAGCAGATGACAAAAACTTGCTTGCTGAAAGTTAGAAGGACTTGAAACTTTTGCTGAAGAAGCTGTAATAATATAGCCCTCAATAAGAATTGTTTTTCAATATCAAGAAAGCAAAATTCTCACCACTTTTCTGATAAATAATATCATGATAGGTAGAAAAAAAGATTGAAACTGTCAGACTTCATCTTTCTTGGATCTACTATCAACACCCTTGGTATCAGCAGTTAGATGATCGAAGACATATTTTACTGGGAAAGTCTGTAGTGAGGATCTCTCTTAATTATTGCGGACCAATAATGTTAGTTTGGGGACTAAGGTGAGCCAGATTCAGGCCATAGTCTTTTCAGTCACTTGGTTGGCATCTGATAACTTGATGGTGAATGAAGATGACAGAAGAAAAGTAATGTCTTTGAGCTGTGATGTTGGAGAAGAGTACTGAACAAAAAGAAATGTCTTGGAGAAGATGCAGCCAGAGTGCTTATTGAAGGCAGTTGACAGAGCTTTGTCACTTTGGGCATGTTACTAAAAGAAGCTATTCCTTGGAAAGGTACATCATGCTTAGAAAAGTGGAGGGTGAGTGAGAGAGAGGAAGACTCTCAACTGGCTGGATTAACACAGTGATTAGAACAATGCATACAAGTATGTCTGAGATGGCGAGGATGACACAGACTAGGATAGGGTTCACATCTGTTATTCATAGGGTCTCCGTGTTTTGTACATGACTTTAAGGCACCTAACAAAAAAGTAGCATGGTAGAAACAGACTTCTACATTAAAATTTCCAATGTACCCATTTCAAACTGGTCTTGCTTGGTCTTGTTATATTCACATTGGCCAGGTTTCTTAACCTCTCTTCCACATTTGCAGCCCTTAGGTGTTGTGTTTCCAACTTGAAGTTGGGTGGCTTATATCAAACAACTGCTCCATGGGAGAAAAGTGAGAAATCCCTTACTGTAGAGTTTTAGAGCCTGTGAAAAACCACTGGAGGGTCAACTGTGAGTCCCTTCTGACTTGATCTCAATGTACAAGAGCAAATTTTTTCCCCCTAGGATTATTGCTTAGTGTTTTCTGTACATTTGATTGCTAAGCTAAAATTAGTTCCATTGTTAATAGAAGAATGGTTTTAAAACCTATATTATTCTTCTTTCTCTTCTGAATATAACATTGTAAGACTAAAACAGGGAAAAATATGCTTGGAATCAAATACTTTAATTGAAAAACAAATTTAACATACTTTTTTTTTAGGAGTCCCTGAGTGGTGCAAAATGATAAATGGGAGACTATTGGCTGAAAACTTGGTAGTCCATGTAAGAACACCTGGAAAGACAGATCTGGCAATCTGGTTCCCAATGTCACAACCTTGAAAGCTCCACACACAGACTGCCATGAATCATGATCAGAAAAACATTTTTCTTATTTATAATATTTATGTATTAGTGGTTATGAAGCAAAAACCATCAAAGAGGAAGGTATTGTAGATTTACCTGTAATATTTACATATTAGTAGTTATGAAGCAAATACCATCAGAGAGGAAGACATTGTAAATTACATTTTCAGCTTGAGTATACATTCCATTAAACCATTCTTTCAACATATATTTGTTGAATGCTAAGTCCATAGAAGTCACTGGGTGAAGCAAATGATTAAGGGCTTGGTTAACCACCAAAAGACTGGTAGTTTGAATTTACCCAGAGGTAATGCCTAAGTAAGGTCATGTGATTGGCTTCTAAAAGGTCACAACCATTTAAAATCCTATGAAATTGGACTTCTAATCCAAAAGACATGGGACAGCCATGAGTTAGAATTCACTGCTTATCAACTGGTGGTGGTGGTTTCGTTGAACTGATTATATGTAAGACGGTGTTCCAAGATCTTCAGAAAGAGTGGTGAACAAACCTGGCAGTAATCACAGTTCTTGTGACACATTCTATAGTGGATAAATGACACTGCCACATTTCTCTGATGAAAAATGAAGAGGTTATTTTGACATATAATTACCTTCCATCAAGTTTTATAGGTTTTAAATTACAACTTGGTGGGGCTGCCCATCTTTCTCTCACAGAGCTGTCAGTGAATTTGAACCTTCTGAAGCGCACTGTTTTCTGGCTAACAGGACAGCTCACTACAGACATACCTACACATATATTACCAACACTGGGGTCAATGTCACCCAGTGTAGAAATTCACGGTGTCACTTCCGAAATACATCCCATATTTAAACACACAGAACACTTAATAATATTTCCCAATTTTAATCTAGAACATTATATATAGTTGGGTATTGCTGTTTCTTAGATTACCTAAATACTAACTAAGTTGTTTGGTAAACTATGTTGAATTACAATAACTAGTTACAGTGTTATCAGAAACTGGGCAGAAGTTTGTTTTTAATCTCCCCCCCCCCTTAATTACAACTTAATTCTGAAAAAAAAATTTGAAAAAGGTTATAGATGTGGATTCACCAATACTAATGTCAGGCTTGTAGCTTAAACATGAGAAAATGTTATGAATTCAGAAACTTTGATGACACGAGCAGCAAGGAAAATAGTTTGTGATTGCAGTGCCTGCGGAAGAACCCATGCAATTTTGAGTTCCCTGTAATTAAATAATAGTGACATATTTGACCACAGCTCATTTAAATATTCAAGTACTATATTAGCATATATATTTTTTAGCCTTTTAGGCATGTTGATACATGAAAGCTGTGCTTTTTTTTTTGTGGTTTTGACTAACTCAATGGATATTCTTACTAAAAAATAAATGTGTTTTGCTGAAAAACTACACAACTACTTTATAAACAGTCATTTCTGATATCACCACCTCTGAGAATGTCATTGGTTGTAATTCACAGCCCCCCTAGTGACGCCACTGCACACAAGCGTCACACACACACACACACACACACACGCGCGCGCGCGCGCGCGCGCGCGCATTTTGGTGATAACTTGCAAGAGGGTAACTTGTTATTGTATGGTCAGAAAACACACCGGGGCAAAGGTAGAAACTTCCTTAAGTGTAGCCTTTTGCGCTTGAAATGCTGTGCTTTCTTCTTTCCCTGACCCAATGATAAAGATGGCACAGGATGTGGCAGGTTTCAGGTCAACTGGACTCGACAGCACCTAACAACACATCCCTGACACAGGGGTCCAAACAGGTGGATCCTGCCTCCTCGGCGCCCCTACTCTGAAGCTGTCAGCTCTCTGAGGAGGACCTCAGCCTCCCCTGGTAGCTGTAACCTCCCTCTGCCTTCAGTGCAGCTGCGGCTTGAGCGCGGAATTTGCAGCAGCACAGCTCACCAAAGGAGACCTCCCGGTGCCACCGCTCTGCCTCCCCCACAGCCCAAGACCCCAGTGCGCTGGGATGCCTGGATGCGAGTAACTTTGGCTTTTCCTGGTTACCTTCAGATACTTCGCTAATTTCACACCCTGACAGCAAACCAGAGGGCGGTGCTGGCAGGGAGCCTTGGGAGTCTCCAGCAGCTCCCAGTAGATTAGAACTCGCCTCCACTCGCTCCTCCCCTCGGTACCATTTAAAGCTCAGAGGGGGCTTAAAGAAAAAGTAAGCTTGGGCTCAGTTTCTGCAACTCCTTCGTCCACTGCAAGATGGTAAGTGAGTAACTCGTGTTAGATAATATACTGGAAAATCTGGAGACTCTCTTTAGAATTTCTTCTATCCTGAGAGCAATATTTCCCTGCTACCTACCTATTCATCACCACATGAATTCTTGCTCAGATCACGTTTCTCCTTTCTCCTTTCTCTCTCTCTCTCTCCTCTCTCCCTTTCCTTCCTCCGTTCTCCCCTCTCCCCTTTTTCTCCCTCCCCTCTCCTCTTTTTCTCTCTCCTCTCTCTTCCTTTCTCCCTCTCTCTTTCTGTGATTTCTCTCCTTCTTACTCATTGTATGATTTCCACTATTTCTTAGTTGCAACTTTCTTTCTCCCTCCACTTGCACTCGTTTTTTGTTTCTACCTCTTCCTCTAGATTATGCACATATTTGCAAACAGTTGGATTGGAACTGGTCTAAGGGTATTTGGGATTTATTTTCTTCTCAGGTGTCAATTGCATAATAGCTCAGCTTTTATTCCAATAATAACTTCATGGAAGGAACCTGCAAATATGCTTTTAGATTAAAAGAAAATAGCACTTGATAAACTTCTGGCAGAGTTTCTTTGCCCAAACTGGATTTATTTCCAGAACTGTACTTATAAAAAAAAATTACTTGCTGAGAATATTAATGAAGTGTGACTTAGTTGACTTAACTTGCCCCCTCCCCTTTTCTTATTTGTTTTCTCTCATTTATATTATGCCCAGGAAAGTCCTCAAGTCAACAAAAGGCAGTGGTCAAAAAGAGTTAGTCCAATGCTGAAGGATGCTTGAAATGAATGGTTTTTACCTGATTAAACATTGACAAATAATTAGGAATGCACTGTTGTACAAATTAACCCAGGAAGCCTGCATACCTACCCCTGCCTAGCTATTTGGAATGGCCATCTGTTTGAAGTTTGAAACTTGGGGGTCATTCATTCAAAACGCTATACAGAATGAGTGCCAGAAAGCTAGGGGTGGAGAGACAATTTTGGAAGAGCATTGAGACTTGATGGTGGAGGGAAATGAGCTTGCTACCTTATTTCAGTCTTGCTTTTCTATTTTTTTTTGTTGTGTTTGTGTGTGTGTATGTGTGTGTGTGTGTGTGTGTTTCAGTGATTCCCTACTTCACCCCACTGCCCTTGCTTGGAATTTAAATTGAAGTCCAAGTTGGACACAACATTTATTTAATTACATCTAGAACAAATACGTGTGTGTGTGTGTGTGTGTGTGTGTGTCACACACGCATATGTGTATCATATATAGAGTGTATGTGTAACAAATTTTCTTCAGACACTATGATAAAAAGGGTAGCATATATAATATCACACCCTATCCATTTCAGTCTTAGCATCCTAACCTCTTTTTCTTTCAAGGTCATTAAAATACATTTAAAGTATGTTATTGGAAGAATTTAATAGTACTTAATATCTTCTTTGACTTACTTTGTAGAATTCTTTTTTATTTCCACTCTGAATAGCCTGTTAGATAGTTTAGATGCTGCAAAAGTGAATATTCCTGGATATTATAAATTTAGTCCGTCCAAGACTTGTTTCTTTTTCTGTTCAGAGAGCCTAAAGAAAGTACTGAGTTGATCAAGGAACTGATTGATTCTCTTCGGTTACGAATGAAATTTTGTACCTACAGTTAGCATGTTTACTATAGATGATTCACTGCATCTAATTTCTGCATCTTTTTCTCATCCTTTAACCCTCCAAATCCCTATCACCCCTTCTTCCGGGACCTTCCTACCCGCACATGCTGAATTTTACAGAACACCGTTCTGCCTTGCCAAGATCAGTACTTTGTAGGAGGCCAGAACTATAATTGCCCGTATTCCTCCGCTACAACGTCAGAATCTAGTGTTGACGTTTCCAGGGAGACTTTGGTCTCTTTCTGGGCTGCTGGTCTCCTGGACGACAAAGAGCCCCAACAAGCACCACAGGCACAGGGTAAGTTCTGCTCTTCTGCTTTACTGGTTGAGTTGAGGCCTTTTCCAAGCACCCATGGTTGCAGAGTACCATGGGCTGTGAAGAGATGATATGGAACATTCAAGCAGATTCAAAGATGACTACATTTTACAGCTTGTAATGACCTGCTGTTTACACCTTGCTGAATAATTAAATTGGGAGTCTCCTCCTAGCCTGTTACACCTTGCAGCTCTTGGTGCGGAGGAGTCTTAACTCATTAAGATAATTTTTCCGAATTAAAATTGTTTTAAATAGCACTCTATCAGGATGTTTTGGATTCAAAATACAGCTAAATGTTTATTTTTAAACTCAGGGACACTTTCCTGGATATGAGAATGAAGCAAGGAGAAATATTTATTTGATCTCTTGTGGCAAAGTGTCTTTTACCTAAAGCATATTTTATATTGGAGTGAATATTTTACTGTAGAATATAGCAAACACTATCAATAAGTAATAAAGAAGTTTAATTATTTGCACCCAGGTTTCTGGAACAGCTCAAGAGATACTAAAATTAAATATTTACGCTCTCGTTTCTGCCACATGCTTATATTTTTTGTTGTTGTTTTAAAAAGACAACCAAATAAACAGCTTGTTGTTGTTGTTATGTGCCTTCGAGTCGCTTGCAAGCTAGCCCTGCCAAAATACTGAAATACACACACATACTAGAAGGGTGATTTTTAAAATTTTAGTTATCTATCACAAGCTTCAGGGGAAAAAAAGGCAAAAAAAAATAGTAGGTAAGGATATAAACACCAACTCTTTATAATTTTTTCTATTCCCTTACTCTTGAAATAACTCCTAACAAAATAGTAACAGTAGTTTAAATGGAGGAGGAAAAGCATCAGGCCTATGATAAATGAGACGAGGAAAGTAAAATTAAATCAGATCATTCTAAAATAGCTTATGGACAGGTAGATTTGGCTGTCAAATATAAGGAGAAAAAAGAGTAGTGAAGCAGCTCAAAGGGAATGCTAAATCTATTGCCAAGGAGCTGATTCTGACTTCTTTCAAACTTCCATCATGCTTCTAAGGCTGTAAATATTTCTGGGAGGTGACTCCCCATCGTATTCCTGCAAAGCAGCTGATGGATTCAAACTGCTGCCCTTTCAGTTAGCATATGCCACCTAAAAAAAGATAGGGCTTAACAAAGAGAATTGACTCGATTATTGCTGTTGTTGTTTTTATGCGCTGTCGAGTCACCTGTGACTCATAGTGACCCTATGGACAGTAGCCCTAAGTCCTGCTCCATCCTGTGACAATCTTATTGTCTCTGTCACACCCACCCCCATTATTCTAGTCACTGAATCACTCCACCTCCCTCATAGAGGGTCTTCCTCTCTTGCTCTGTCGCTCTACCCTCCCAAGCATGATGTCCCTCTCCAAGGATTGGTCCCTCCTTGCTACAAGTTCAAAGTATGTTAGACAAAGGTTCAGAATCCTTGCCTCCAAGGAGCAGCCTGGCCTCACCCTCTCTAGGATGAGCCTATTCTCCTAGCAGTCTATGGTATATCCAATACAATTCTCCAGCACCACAACTCAAAGGCATCCGTTCTCCTTGTCATTGTCCAGCTTTCTGATGCATAGCAAATAATTGCAAAGACTATGGCCTGAATCAGGAGCCCTTTAGTCTCCAGACTGGTATTACTGTTGTTCTTCAGTACTTTGCAGAGGTCTCTGAAAGGAGACTTTCCCAATGAAATTAGTCTTTTAACTTCCTGGCTGCTGGGACCAAGAGTGTTGATCATGGAGCCAAGTAAACTAAAGCTGTTAACAATCACAATCCCTTCACCATCTATCATGATGCTACCAATTCGCCCAGTGGTGAGAATTTTTGTTTTCTTGACATTGAGCCTCAATCCATATTGAACGCTGAGGTTGTAGTCCTTAACCTTCTGCAGCAAGCGCTTCAGGTCCTCCTCAGTTTAAGCAAGCAGGGTTGTGTCATCTGCATAACACAAATTCTTGATGATTATTCCTCCAACCCTGATGCCACATTTCTCCTCATAGAGCCCAGCTACCTGGATAATCTGTTCTGCATATAGATTAAAAAGATACGGAGACAGGACTCAACCCTGGCATACACCCTTACCAATTTTGAACCATGCAGTGTTTCCTTGCTCTGTTCTGACGACTGCCTCCTGGTCCAAGTACAGGTTTCACATTAGCACGATCAAGTTTTCTGGGATTACTATTCTTCCCAGAATCAGCCAGAGTTTATTGTTATTCACACAAGCACCTTTGCATAGTCACTGAAACACAGATAGGCATTCCTCTGGTACTCCCTGTTTTCAGCCAAAATCCTTCTAACATTAGCCATAATATCCCTAGGACCAGCACCTCTTCTAAATCCAGCCTGCACTTCAGGCAATTCTCTGTTGATGTGCTGTTCTAGATAACTTTCTAAAATAGTGAGTTTTCCTGTTTGGTACTAAGTTATCTTCTTAGTTTTCCATTTGTGATTTTCACAAAGAATCATCCAGTGACTCCAATTTTCAAGTTCTGGACTCATGTTCCTGGGAAGAGGACCAGCTTTCCTCTCAGCTCTACAGGAACAAACAGGTATGTGGAAATAATGAGAGCTGAGCCTGACCCTGTTCACTGCATGCATTCTCTATTTCTTCTCAGCCACATTTCCCCTTTTTAAATTAGCAATCACATTCTGACTGAAAAACAATGTCCCTGTATCATTTCTTGGGTTCACCTTTTCCTCTTTTTTAAAAAATATTGAAATATTTTTTTTGCCCACTTCAGAGGACTATTGCAAAGACCAAATCATTGTGATATTTTAAACCATAAACATCATTTTTAGACAGGATGATAATCACAGAAGTTATTGTGTAGATAGCTTAATTTTCTTTTTTCCCCCTGTTATTCTGGAGAAGGAATGTAATCAAGTGGATAGACAAACAGATCAACTTGAAGCTGAAGGAGGGAAATCCATCTTCCCCACTCCCTTTCTCCCTCTCCCTCTCTCACTCCCTCTCTGTTTATAGCCTTTTCCCAATATACAAGGAAGGATTCTAGCAAATCCTTTGTTCTTTTCTATATTTAAATGGTTGTATGTGGCTCATTTCCCTATATACTTCCCAATTCCCTTGTGGTTACAACTTTTAAAGTTCTATAATCTCTTCAAACAACTTTGAAATGTATAAAGAGAATTCACAGCAGAAAACTGAACAATCCTGTGGAGGGTGTGTAGATTCAATTTAAGCTTCTGGGGCCAGGGTTCCCTGAGGTTGTGTTCATAAGACAAATAGTAGAATAATGAAGATTAAGCTGGGTGAGGAGTAGTGACATTATTATAAGGTTACAAAGTCAATATAGTGTAGCAGTGTTCACCATTGCCTACTTTTTACAGCTCCAAGATACTCTGGTACAGAAGGAAGAAGAACTTGCTAGGTTACATGAGGAGAATAATCACCTCAAACAGTACCTGAATTCTGCACTGGTTAAATGTCTTGAGGAAAAGGCCAAGGTATGCAATATTCCCCTTTATAAAGAATGGAGCTCTGAGTTGAGAAAAATAGTCATATAACTAAAATGTCTTGACTAAGTGTAAAAGTTCAGTGAATAATGCAGTTAAAATACAATTAAGGAAATTGAAGGTTGTTTCTCAGGAAAATACAATATATTCCCAAGAATGTCTGTTGGTTATTTTCCTGAAATATCTAGATGGCAAATCTTAGCCATGCAATATCAAGTGAGTTGCTTAAGAATAAAAAGCCAGTCAAGGAATTACTAAGACAACAGAGGATAGGCAAAGATTATTAGTGGATAAAAGAAAAGAGTGAGAGTCAGATCAATAAACACTCACTTTTCAATATTATCTGTTTGACTTTAAGTAAGTCACCGTCTTTTTCAAGGACTTGGTTAGCTTCACCTGCAATTAGATGGGCTACTGACCATTAAGAGTTTCCTCACCTCTGTAATGGCATGAGTAGGACTAGAACCTGGATCTTTTTATTTTCAATTAGGTATATAAAATTACGTCACTTTATAATTCACCCAGAGTCCCAACAAGATGTCAACTATGATTTGAATCTACTCATAAATGTCTGGATCATAGATGATCCAGACAAAAGATTTGGTGATCTACTTCCCAAAACAATCATAGCTTAAAAACTTTAGGAATCCCACTTCTCTGCCATATGGGGTTTTGTGTTGAACTGTAATAGATTTAGTAACAATTGGTTTGGTTTTTGGGGGCTTTTTACTCACATTTCCCCTTCACTTCAAAATTCAAATGAACTATTTCTAAATTCAGTCTAGTTAGTTTACCCTGTTGTTCTTGGTGGTGGTGTTAGGTGTTGTCAAGTACAATTCATAGGGACCTTATGAATAACAGATCTAAATACTGTCTACCCTTTGCCATCCTCACAATCTCAGACACATCCAGACCCATTGCGGCAGTAATTGTGTCAATCCACCTGACTGAGAGTTTTCCTGTCTTTCCCCACCCCTCTGTCTTGCCAAATTTGATGTCCTTCTCAAAAAAACTCAACCTGTCCTAGCAACATGCCCATAGTATGTGAGATGAAACTTCATTATCTTTGTCTCCTAGGACACTCTGGCTGCACCTTCTCCAAGACCTATCCGTTTGTTCTTTTGGCAGTCCATGAAATATTAGGTGTTCTTCTCCAACACCACAGCAAAAGACATCAATTCATCTTCTTGCCATGCTTAGTAACTGTCCATCTCTCAGATGTATAGAAAGTGACTGAAAAGACCATGACTTGAGTCAGGTGCACCTTTGTCCTTAAACTGATATCAATCAGCAGTAATTTTGAATATATAAGTTTATTTACCCCCGCATGCATTTTTTTAAATCTTCCTCATTTCTTTAATTTTTGTACTTTTTAAGATCTATTTGAAATTCTAGAACCATGGTGGCATAGTACCTTGTGTATCAGACTGCTGACAAAAAGGTAGAAGATTTACATACACCAGTGGCTCCAGAGGAAACAGTCCCTTTCTTTAAAAATTTGCAACTTTGGAAACCTGAAGGAGGGTGGCTGATAGGGAATGCCTATTATCAATCTTTCAGGTACTCTAAACAAGCTACATTACTTATTATTCTTAGAGGATATAGCAGTCTGAAGATGAAAAGGCACTGCATCCTTTATATCCCAGTTAGTTTTGTTAAAACAAAAAAAGCTCGTATGCTGGAGAAGAGTATTGAGGGTATCAGGAACTGCTAGGAAAACAAACAGATTCGTCCTGGAAAGGGTTAAATCCTTGGAGGCAAGGATTTTGAGGCTCCTTCTAACATACTTTGGACATATTATTAAGGAGGGACTGGTCCTTGGACAGGGACATCATGCTTGGGAGGGTGAAGGGACAACGCAGGAGGGGAAGGCCCTCTATGAGGTGGATTAATTCAGTGACTGGGGTAATCGGGATGGGAATGTTAGAGACAGTGTGATTGGCACTGGACAGAGCAGAGTTTAGGGCTGTTGTACATAGGGTCGCTATGAGTGAGTTGCAAGCGACTTGATGGCACATAACAATAACAACAACAACAACATCTCAACACTGTTTTTCTAGGCCCCAACTCCAGTCACAATTCCCTAAATAGAAGACAGTCTCTAAATTAAGCACCTAATACTAATTATTTTTATATTTCTTGATGTCATTTTTCAAGTTTTGATAAATGTCACATGGAGTGTTAAGAAAGTCAATGAAATATGAGGAAGTGATGGTACATAGTTTTCAAGCCATGTGTTCCTTCATAATTCAAGTAGCTTAGGTTTACATTGCTATCACATGATGTAACGTATGTTCTCAGTGATGTGAAGCTGTTAGTGCACTCATTTTAATAATACTATTTCATTCCTTTAATTGCTGGATTCTGATTTCAAAGATATCTTCGGTTTTAAATTTTAAAACTAAAAATACTATGACTTACTCTTTCTAGCTGGTAAATTGTCATCATAAATTCTACTTTTTAAAAAAGCTTATCTAAACATATTTTGGTTATTGTGTACTGTTCGGTCAGAACCAACTCATAACTGACCCTCTGGTAGGTTTTCAGAGGTAGTTATTTGCACAGGAGGAGATTGCTCATCCATCTCCCACAGAACAGCTAGTGATTTCAAACTGCATGCCTTTGGGATTGCAGTGTAGCTTTTAGCTTCTTTTTACTAGGTCACCAGAGCAA
>NW_006399949.1:1670415-1682906 GCF_000299155.1 Elephantulus edwardii
GTGTGTGTGTATTTATAAATATATATGAATGAATATATAT
This sequence comes from Elephantulus edwardii, assembly GCF_000299155.1. Taxonomy (NCBI): domain Eukaryota; kingdom Metazoa; phylum Chordata; class Mammalia; order Macroscelidea; family Macroscelididae; genus Elephantulus; species Elephantulus edwardii. The sequence goes on from NW_006399949.1 coordinate 1,670,456, forward strand.
GAATACTCCATTAGAAAAAATTCTGAGTAGCAGCTTAGTGCTCTACCACTAACCAAAAAGGTGAGAGTCTGAACCCATCCATAGGGGCCTTGGAAGAAAGGCCTGGTGATCTTCCAAAACTCTTAAAGAAATAGACTATCGTTCTAATCATCAACACATAAAATTAAATTCACTTGATGGCAACTGGTAGTAGTAAATTATTTTAGGTAGTGTAGTGAGACAGCAATAAATGAAATGTCTTTGACTGATCATCTGACTATATGTTTTATCCATATTAATTCCCTAGAAATTGTTGTCATCAGATGAGCTCTACAAAGCATATGGGAAATTCAGAAGTGGGAAGAGGAAACCCAAGGAGCAGAGGTATTGTTCTGTTGAGATTCCTCATCCAAAAAATGCCAAGAGAAATCTCTCCAGTGAATTTGCTGCCTGTGAAAAGCAGCCTGGGCCCTCTGTGGACCCTTGGGTCCTTCAAACACTTGGATTGAAAGATCTCAACACCATTGATGACACCTTATCAGCTAACTACAGTGCCTCTTCCTTCCATCCCACAAGGATCTCCAGTGCATTTCATCAGTTTCCAGATGATGCAATTAGCTATGAAAATGCCCCCAGGGAGGACCTGCTGATTGACTATGGAAGTGACAGGACAACCTCTCTACAACACACTGCCAGTCACAGGGAAAGCTTTCACTTCCTTCCTCAGCTTCCAAATCCTCCTGGAGGGGAGCAAGCCCTTCAGTACTATACTGCTGATGTGTCCCCCAACAAGACAGAGGTGGCTTTTTCCACATCCCTGAGCCCTCACTGTAATGTGAAAACACATTCCTTCCACCAGGGACAAGCTTTTGTGCGTCGTGACGAGGAGGGAGGTTGGAAGTTTACCTGGGTCCCTAAGCAGTCTTAGTGACCTCCTTTCTACCCCAAAACACTGCCATGACCCTGTTTACACAAACTTTACACTTGAACTGGAATGTTTGGAACATGGAAGCAATTGCTCAGACTGTCTCCTGACATTTTAAATGTCAGTCTCAATCTACCCAGGCAAATCTACAGGGAATGATTTCCAAGAATCCATAATGAAACATGCCTGCTCTTCTTTCACCTAAATTTGACTTGTTTATACATCAATGCCTGCTGTTAACTTCTTCACTTTGTCCTTTACTTGAAAAGGTATTTTCCAATTACCTATCTACTTCCTTGAGACCTAGATATACTGTTCCAATTATACCTAGTCTAATACCTTTTCTTCTTTAGCTAAGCAGTTTAAATGTTGACAGCCTTTGCCTTTTCATATTTCTCTGTCCCCTGCTCCTCAAGATTTTTTTTAAACTTTGTTATAATAATTGCATTTGTCACTTCAAGTACTATCATTGAGACCTCTAATACTTGGAGATTCGATTGAAACAAGTAGATATAATGTAGATGTAGATACTATATGTAGAACATTTCAGAAAATTAACTAGTCCATGGCGAAGGAGGGGGGAAATAGTCCTTCCATATAGCTACAACTCTACTGATTAACAGGGAGCTCTAGAAAGATAATTACAATTACTTCAAAATGACCCAAAGGTACAGTAGATCCTATAGGCATTTGGCATTGTCTCTTCAGTTACTTGTGACTAAAACTAAAGCTTTCAGAACTTGTAGCAGTAGAACAAGTCATCATTCTAACTCCTCTGATCCATACTCCAGTTTCTGAAAGTAAGGTCTCAACTACCTCCACCACTCTTTTAATCATTTCTATTCTTTGATTAAACCATGACCCAAAATATTTGTAGAATACCAACTAGGTGTCAGGCTTTGTGCTAAAAATAGTGAATTAAACAGTCTAACCTTGCTTATGGAACTCAAAGTCTAGCCACTCAATTGCTGAGACCTTTGGAAAGTTTCTTCACTGTTGTGAATTTTAGTTATAGAGATACAGAAGATGAGATTAGATCAGATGACTGCTGTGGTTCTTGAACTGAGATTAATTAGGTCCCAGGAGTTCTCCAACACTGCCATTTGAGGTCATTATCCGTTTTCATTTTGAAGAGCACTATAGTTAGTTACTAAAGGGAGCTCTAGTGACCTAGTGATAAGGAGCTGGGCTGACAATCCAAATATGAGGTTTTCATCAACTAGCTGCTCTTTGGGAGAAAGATGGACAATCTCGTCCCATCTGATTAACTGCCTCTGAAAGTCTCCTGGAGGGTTAGCTATCGGTTGGCTGACTCAAGGGTACATGCCAACAGTTGTTAGTGTGTAAGAAATTTATTTATATCCTCAAAAGACCAAATGTGAGCTGTTTTCACTTTACACTGCTCTAGCTATATTTCCGCCTAACGTCAACTCATATTGGAGATTGATTTAGGTAGTGTGAGAATAATTGGAACCTAAAACTGAAGAGCAGGGATGCACGTTTCAAGACTTAAGGTGTGCCCGATTCAGGTCATAGTCTTTTTAATAATTTTCTTCTGAGAGCTGGATAATGAATAAGGATGACAGAAGGGAAAAAAAAATAACACCTTTGAGTTATGTTGAAGAAGAGTACTGAATATCCCATGGACTACCAAATGAACAAAGAAATATTTTTGGAGAAGGGACAACTAGACAGTTCCTTAAAGTCAAGGATAGTGAAACTTCATTTCATATACTTTGGACATGTTGCTAGAAAGGGGTATTCTTGGGAAGGGACATCATTCTAGGAAAGGTGGGAGAGAAGAGCCTCAACCAGATGGATTAATACAGTGACTGCAGCACTGGGCTCAAGTATGTCAGAGATGATGACGAAGGCACAGGATGGGACAAGGTTCAGATCTGTTGTTCGAATGGTCATTATGACTTGTACTCCACTCGATGGCACACATTTAATAATAGCAAAATGAACAGAAATATTTGTTTTTCATTAAATATGCATAGAATAAATGTAAACATTGGCATCAAGGATTTCTATCTTTTAAACCTGAAAAAGATATATATTCTTAGTGCTCATGCTATTGCTACTAGTTTCTCATCCACAAAATTCCTATCCTTCCCAGGTTACTTCAAAATTTGAAGTACTACAAATACTTCACCTTATTTTTTGAGTCAAATTTCAGTTAACGACGGAATGCAGAATGCTAAATTTTGCACCATCCTCACCAATTCTTATAAGCTTGAGCCTGTTGATAGTCACTATGTCAGTCTCTCTTGTCAAAAGTTGGTCTCAGCTCTATTTAAACAATCTGCTAGTTCAATGAAGGTAAACGATGATAACTTGGTCTATTTCATGAGTTGTTGTTGTCAGGTGCCATCCAGTCGTAGACAACTCATAGCGAACCTATGAATGAAAGGCCTGAGCACTGTTCATAAGAGTTTCTGGAGGCAAGTCATTTCGGAATTGGATGCCACTCCTCCTTCCAAGCTAGTTTTACTCAATTTCTTGAGTAGTATTGTGGAAAAAAATGAATATATTTTTTAAAATCTGACATCACATATCTAGTATTCCTTTGACTTATGATGTGAACATAGCTTAATACCAAGCAGAGTTTCCACTGGTTATACCTAGTGTCACCAAGAGTCAAACTCAAGTTAATGGCCCCAAACAGCAACAACTTGAAATATATATATGGACAATTCTTTGGATGATATTTTAGAAATCAGATATTTCTTTCTATTCAGTATGCTCTTAATTTTGTGATTATACCATGTATTTGCAGAAAATGAACAGCTTACATTTTATAATTAGGAAGTAGAAAATATGGACTAAACCCCAGCAATTGTGATGAATAATTTTATTATCACATTTTCTTTTGCTAAATTTAAACCATAAATTTGCTTATTTGTATATTGGTTTTGTTATATAATAATTTCAGCATTGAGGCTTTAATAATTCTTTTTTTTTAATCCAAAATCCATCAATAGAACTCTAAGATGTAGGGACATGAACAGACGTACAGTTATACATTTAGAATGGCCAAGAAAGTCAAGTGCCTTACTTTAAAAAAAAAAAAAGAAATTTCTAATGACCCTTGATCATCTCAACACATAATATATACATTTCTTACTAATATCTAGAATATAAGGATAATTGTAAATACTCTTCTATGCAGCTACTATTTCATAAGTGGGTTTTTAAAAATAACAATAATAAACAGTATTTTTTAAAAATCAAAGAAAATTATGTAAATGAATGGAAATTGTTATATTTTATCTAATTCAGGAAAATAGAAATAAGAAATCAGTGATAATAAAACAAATTAACAGATATACATCACAGTTGACACACCCAGTTCTGATTTTCTTTTATTTTTTTAAAGTATTACTTGCTGCCTATAAAGTTGAGATTGACAAGATCACACATTTTTTTGTTTCTGAAAAGATTCACCTTAGGTAAATATTATATGAACTTGTCTTTATTTCTCACAAAACCAAATAGAATTGCTTTCACAATCTACAATTATATAGTGTAAGTATATATCTTCATGTATTTATCTTATTTTTTGCCTACATTTTTGCTATAGGGATTTAATTGGATATACCGCTATCATTTATTTTGGATAATCTTAAAATGTAAATATAACTTAACAGTTTTAATATTTTTAATATTATGATTTTGTGTGATTTAAAATATTTCTAATTATATGTAAGAGCCAAGTGTAATAAATTAATGGTTAATAATAATTAAATAATTGATATAATAATTCAGCAAATGACAAAAATACATTTAATTGTAATTTCTATCAGAAACATTTTTATTGAATTAAAAAACGAACTTTCTTTGCCAATATCTGCTGTACATTTTATATCACGGAGAAAAAAAGCCACCTAAATTTTCGCATATGTAAAATAGTTATATAAATAAAAGTTGGGAGATTTAGTCAACAGACATAACCTATATCAGATTTTACATAGGGTACAGGATTAATTGTTTGTTTAAACAACCTTACACAAATATGATTTAAAAATGCTCATTCACAATGAGAGATTTATTGAGTCCCCAGATTGAGAAGTACATGTGTATGGCTATGACTTCATAAGTGATTGATTGGATCTATGTGTTCAAGAGCTATATTTATTTTTAAACTGGATTGTGTTTTAAACATATTGCTATTGTTGTGTGCTGTCAAGTCAGAATCAATCCATAGATGACCTTCCAGTATGTTTTTGGTGGCAGCAAAGTGCACAGGAAGAGATTGCCCATTCTTTCTACAGAGCCACTGGTGGATTTAAACAATATGACTTTGGAATTGCAATACGGCTTCTTACCACAGGGCCACCAGAAGCGCCTTTTAAAAATGACATTTTAATGTTAATTTTACAATCTCAAGTGTACTACTCACATAGAGTAATGAGATTATAAGAAGAATGGTCTAACAACATGCTTTCAAAAAACAATGGGTGAAATTCTAGGAATCATAACTATCTTAAAGACAACAAATCATGTGAAGGCATGTAAGACAGCATTTTTCCCCATTGTGCATACACTTGTCATGATTCAGGAAGCAAATGGACAGTGGCTGATAAAACAACAGGGGCAGTATATGGTAATGGTCATCATCTATTTTTGCAGTAGACAATGAGAAAATATCCCATTTCATTTTCTTTTCCATTAGGAAAAGACAATTGAGGAAAAAGAAAATCTCTTAGAGTTAAATGGAGGAAACACAAGAGAGTAATCTGTGAAGATTGAGTTTGACTAGTCAAATGGAAAGTAAATTTTGTTATACACATAGATTTAGGCTCCAGTAACATAGCTTTGTCATAGAAGGCTATGAAAATTGAGGCAGCAAAGTGACAGAAATAAAAATTTTCAAGGTAAAAAAATTCTTGTTGTTGAACAAATAACTACAAGAGATTCTGAATTTGGACTAACATTATATTTGTTGTTGTGGACCATCAAGTCAGAGCAGACCCATCACTGAACATCCAGCAAGTTTTCAGAGGCATTAATCACATGGGAGGAGATTGCCCATCTTTCTCCCACAGGCAGGCAAGGCCACCTATTCTCACCATTCCTATTCAATATTGTATTAGACATTCTAGCCAGCTCAATGAGGTAAGAGAAGGAAATAAGTGGCATCAAATTTGGCAAATAGGTGGTGAAATTGTCACTATATGCCAGTGACACAATAATGTACTCTCAGAAAAAATGAAAAAAAAAAAAACACCTCAACAAAATACCTAGTAAAACTTGTAGACCAAATTAGTAAAGTGATTGATTAAAGATCAACATGTAAAAAATCAAATGGATTTCTCTACAACAGCAAAGAAAGCACGGGGGGGGGGGGTTAAAACCACCCTAGTATAGCTACACCATTTACAATATTCAACCACAAGATTAAATATTGAAGAATACACCTAACTAGAGACATAAAAGGTTTGTATAGGAAACACTATAAAACACTACTAAAAGAAACGTTAGAAGACCTAACAAAATGGAAAAAAAATATTCCCTGTTCATGGATAGGAAGATTGAACACTGTGAAAATTATGGTCATACCAAAATAAATCTAACTCAATCTTAATATAGGTATCAAATTCATTCTTCAATGAGATAAAAAAAAATCATCAGTTTCATTTGGAAAGCAAAGAGACCCAGAAGAAGCAAATTGCTTCAAAAATTTAATAAAAAATAATTTAGGTTAGAGGTATATATCTTAAAACCTATGATCTCAAAATCTACTGCACAGCTCTAAGAATGAAAACAGTATGGTTTTGGTAAACAAGACATATAGATCAACTCACTAGAATCAAGAATACAGAAATTAACCCGTCAACCTACAGCCAGTTGCTATTTGACAAGGCAAAAATAAAACAAAGCATTCCATTAATTAGGGAAATGACAGCTTCTTTAACAAATGGTTCTGGGAAAACTGGACATTTGCCTGCAAAAATCAGAAACAGGATCTACACCTCAAACTATACTAAAAGAACAACTCACAGTGGTCAAACTATAAAGATCATGAGAGACAAAATAAGAACAAAATTATAGCCCTAGCCTACAGCATAAATAGGCTTGAGATCATAGCCAAAAATGCACAACTTGGAGAAAAGAGGATTGATGAATAGGACCTTCATAAAACTAAATCCCTGTGTGCATTAAGATTTTTCTTCAATACAATGACAAGTAAGCTCATAGATTTGGGGAAAAAACAAACAATGCATTTGACAACAACATTTCAGATAAGGGTCTTACTACCAAAATTTACAGGATTCTATAGGGCTTTTTCAAGAAAAAGACTATTAACCCAATCACAAAATGGTCAAAAAACAAGAAAATACTCTTCACAATGATACATTCACACAATGGAATATTATGCAACACTGAAAACCAGTGAACTCATAAAACACTACACAACATGGGTGAGCCTGGAAGACATGATGCTGAGGGAAATATCTCAGTTATAAAAGGTGAAATACTGCATAAAAGCATTGTTATTAAACAAGGCTGACATGAGGGATTAGAGGGAGAATAGTAGAAAAGTGGATAGATAATGAACATTGCATTTGAACAGATGAAGGGATGAGCTGCCTGAAAAGACTATATGACTAAGCACTATGTGTATGGCAACAATCTGGAACAAGGGGTGCATTGCAAAATGGACTGAGGAGGAAGGAGGGAAATGTTCAACAATGAATGAATGTAAACCTTATCTTTCTGTAAATTTTTGTTAAAAACAAAATAACTAAACAAATTTTAGAAAAATGGCAAAGGAGGACTTTCAGATTGTCAAGAAACACCTGAGGAAATGTTCAAAATTACTAGCAATCAGAGATGCAAATCAAAACAACAATGAAATACTTCCTTTCAACAGCAGTAGCAATGGTTAATATGACAGCAAACAATGTTTGAGAGGATGCAGAAAGATTGGAATTCTTATGTATCGCTAGTGGGATTACAAAATATTGCAATCACTATGGAAGGAAATTTGATGTTTCCTCAAAAACTGAGCATAGAAATCCCATATGAGCCAGCTATTCCACTGCTATGAATATAGCTCAAAGAAATTAGAAATGAGACATGAATAGAGATATGGACATCTATGTTCACAGCAGTGTTATTCACAAAAGCAAGAAAATGGAAACAGCCCAAATGCATATCAACAAATAAATGGATTGAGAAATTCCTTTATTATCACAAAGTAGTATAATGCAACATTAAGAAACAATGATTTTCTAAAATACACACGCTAGAGAGCATTATGCTGAATAAAATATTTTAGTCACCTAAGGGCAAATATTGAACAGGATCACTATTGTGAAAATAGGATAACTGGGCAAGATATGAGAAGATATGTATAAATATGCAAAAGGAGAAAGAAGGGGCAGAGAAAGAAGAACAAGGAAAAATAATTGGGATAGCAGAGGTTAGTGAGTGGAGGGGGATGAAATAACAGAAAAAGTTCAGCAGAGACTTGAAATGAAGGGGTGAAATAGGCATAGAGTAATGGTAATTATATAAAATACAATGTATATTAATGATTCTATAAAACACAAAGTACATGTACAAAACATGGTATTTAAATACAATTACTTTTTTTTAAAGAAGAGAAAGAAGGTAAGAAGGGTCTACTTCACAATGTAAGGTGGCTTTCCCTTCTGGGGTCTTCAGTTATGTAGGTCTTGGCACGTCCTGGTTCTGCTAAAATACCTGCAGAAAGAAATCCTGCCTGATTCAGCATCATGCTCAAAATCTCTGTTGTGTTTAAGTCCTTTGTTACAGTCACTATGTTAATCCATCTCATTAAGGCTTCCTCTTTTTTGTGAACTCTCCACTTTTATAAGAATGATACAGCATTGTTCACAATAGCAAAGAGTTGGAAACTCAAATGCCCGTCAACAAACGAATGGATAAAGAAGCTCTGGTATGTACATAGAATACTGTGCTGCACTGAAAAACAAGGACCTCATGAAATATTACACAAAATGGGTGACCCTGGAGGACATTATGCTGACTGAAATATCTCAGTCAAAATGACAAATAGTGCATGGTGTCACTTCTGTAAAACAGGACTGACACCGAGTTTGGGGTGGGAGAGACTGAGAAAGATGGAATAAAAAATGTACACTGCACTGAAATAGATGAGGAAGAGAACTGCTTAAAAGGCATAGAGGATTAGGAGTTATTGTCATGACAGGGGTCCAGAATGAAGGCTGCATAGTGGAGTGGATTTGGGGGAAGGGAATGTTATATAACAATGAAAGAATTTTTCTGTTACTTTTCAAAGAGAAGTGCTAATTTGGGAGCAGGGGTGGGAAGGGAGAAAAGTGCAATAATGAATGAATGGAAACCCAAAGTCTCTGTAAACTTTCATTAAAATTAAATTTTTAAAAAAGAAGATACAAACAGTATCACTGTTGTTGTTGTTAATGTTGTTCTGTGCCATCGAGTCTCTTGAGACTCATAGCAACCGTATTTACAACACTGAAACTTGCTCTATCCTATGCCATCTTCACTGTCTCTGACACACCTATCCTCATTACCTCAGTTAGTGCATCAATATCATCAAGGATCTTCCTCTCTTTCTCTGTCCCTCCACTACTCCAAGCGTGATGTCCCTCTCCAAGGACCAGTCCTTCCTTGCAATATGCCCTAAGTATATCAGACAAAGCTTCAGGATACTTGCCTCCCAGGAGTAGCCTAGCTTCACTGTCTCTAGGATGAACCTGTTTGATCTCCTAGCAGTCTATGGTATATTCGACACTCTTTTCCTTCACCACAGCTCAAAGGCACCAATTCTCTTTCTCCTATCCCTAGTGTTTGTCCAGCTCTCTGACACATAGCAAGCAATTATGAAGACTATGGCCTGGATCAGGCACACCTTAGTTTCTAGAGTGATGTTGTTCTTCAGTACTCTGGTGAGGTCCCTGACAGCTGACTTTCCCCAATGCAATTCATCTCTTGATTTCCTGGGTGCTAGTTTTAGTTTACTTGGTTCCACAGGCAACACTCTTGGTAACAGCAGCCAGGAAATGAGGAGATGAATTGCATTGGGAAAGTCAGCTGTGAGGGACCTCTCAAGAGTACTGAAGAGCAATGACGTCAGGCTGGAGACTAAGGTGTGCTTGATCCATGCTATAGTCTTCGCAATTATGTGCTATGCATCAGAGAGTTGGACAGTGAATAGGGATGATAGAAAGAGAATTGATGCCTTTGAGCTGTGGTTCTGGAGAAGATTGTTGGATATACCATGGACTGCTAGGAGAACAAACAGGTTTGTCCTGGAGAGGGTGAAGCCAGAGTGTTCCCTGGAGTCAAGGATTCTGAAGCTTCGTCTGACATATTTTGGGCATGTTGCAAGGAGGGACTGGTCCTTGGACAGGGACATCATGTTTGGGAGAGTGGAGGAACGGCGAGGGAGAGGAAGACCCTTGATGAGATGGATCGATTCTGTGAGTAGAGTGGTGGGAATGAGTGTGTTTGAGACGACAAGGTTGGCACAGGATAGAACAGCGTTTAGGACTCTTATACATAGGGTCACTATGAGTTGCAAGCGACTCGATGTAGCTAATCACAAGATTAAATACTTGGGAGTAAGTCTAACTAGAAACACAAAGGATCTATTCAAAGAAAACTACGAAACATTACTACAAGAAATAAAAAGAGACCTGGAGAAATGGAAGTATATACTCTTGGATAGGAAGGAAGACTCAATATTTTGAAAATGACAATTTTACCAAAGAGAATCTACACCACGTTCAGTGCAATCCCAATACAAATACCAATTCCATTCTTCAATGAGAAAAGGCAATTTCCAATTTCATCTGAAATGGAAAGAGATCCCGACAAAGCAGTCCTTAAAAAGATAAAAGAGGTAGGAGGCATCTCAGTCCTTGATTTCAAATCCTACTACACTGCCTTGGTGCTCAAGACAGCATGGTACTGGTATAATGACAGACACATAGATCAAAGAAATCGAATTAAGAACACAGTAATCAGCTCAACTACCTATGGTCAACTGATTTTTGACAAGGAGATGAAATGAGTTAAGTGGGGAAGCAACAACTTGTTTAATCAATGATTTTGGCTAAATTGGAAAACTATCTGCAGAAAAATCAAGGAGGACCCACGCCTCACACCATACACAAAAACCAACTAAAAGTGTATCAAGGACCCAAGACTTAAAACAGGACTATATATTTCATCAGACAAAAGCTTGGAAGAACTCTAGAAGCCCTAATCTACGACATAAACAGTCCTCCAAGCATCCTGAAAAACCTACAAGCAGGAGAGAATAAAATAGATGGGACCTTCAAAGAATTAAATCCCTATGCACATCAAAAGACTTCTCCATCAGGGTAGAAAGGAAAACCATGGACTGGGAAAAAATATTTGATAATGACATGTATCATATGGGACTTATATCTAAAATTTATAGACTACTCTAGCACCACAACAAGATAAAAGTAAAAAACCCAATCATAAAATGGGCACAGTATATGAACAGACACTTCAACAAAGAAGGTATTCAGATGGTGAAAATACACATGAAGAAATGTTCAAAATCTCTAGCTCTAAGAGAAATGCAAATGAAAACAACTATGAGATATCATCTCACACAAATAATAATAGCAAAATTTAACAGAGCAGCAAACAACAAATGCTGGCAAGGTTGTGGAGAAACTGAAACCCTTATTCATCGTTGGTGGGAGTGCAAAATGGTGCAACCATTTTGGTAGTATGACCCTTTCTCAAAAAGTTGGCAATAGAAACACCATTTGACCCAATAATTCCACTACTGGGAATTTACACTAAAGAAATAAGAACTAGCACTCAAGCAGATACACACACACCTATGTTGATTGTTCAGAATAGCAAAGAGATGGAAATAATTCAAGTGCTCATCAACAAACAAACTCATAGAGAAGGTGTGGTATATTTACACCATGGAATACTATACAGCCCTGAAAAACAAGGAACTCATACAATAGTATACACAATGGTTTAATCTGGAGGACATTATGGGGAAAAATCTCAGCCACAAAAGGACAAATACTGCATAATGCCACTGTTATGTAAGAAGGGGGAATCTAAGGAAAGATATGATAAATAATGTACACTGCATTGAAACAGAAGAGGGAAAAAAATGATTAAAGGGAATATGTTGTTGTTATGTGCCGTCGAGTCATTTGTGACTCATAGTGACCCTATGTACAACAGCCCTAAACCCTGCTCTATCCTGTTCCAATCACATGGCCTCTGACACACCCATCCCGATTACCCCAGTCAATGAATCAATTCACTTCATAGAGGGTCTTCCCCTCCTGTGCTGTCCCTCCACCTTACCAAGCATGAGGTCTCTCTCCAAGGACCTGTGTCTCCTTACAACGTGTCCAAAGAATGTCAGACGAAGCCCCAGAATCCTTGCCTCCAAGAAGTAGCCTGGTTTAACTCTCTCCAGGATGAATCTGTTTGTTTTCTTGGCAGTCCAGGGTACATTCAATACTTTTCTGCAGCACCACAGCTCAAAGGCATCAATTCTCC
>NW_006399949.1:1683421-1688042 GCF_000299155.1 Elephantulus edwardii
TTATCTTTCACTGCTCCACATATTGCTTGTCTGTCAGATACTCCTCTAAATCTAAACATTCAGATTAAGACAGACTAGGAAGAAGGACTGGCCATCCACTTCTGAAATAGCAGGCCTCTGACAACCCTATGTACAACAGAAAGGGCAACATAGGTAGAACTTTCAAATATGGAAATTCAAAGGAAGAGGAACAGCTGTAAGCAGACACTAGTGATTGGAACATGGAATGTGAGTACCATGAATGTAGGAAAATTAGATATTGTTAAGGAAGAAATGGAACGCATAAATATTGACATACTAGGCACTGGAGAGATGAGATGGACCGGCATGGGACATTTTGAGTCAGATGATTATATGATATATTACTCCGGAGAAGAAAAGGTGAGGAAAAATGGGGTTGCTTTCATAGTTAAAAAAGTAATTTCTAGATCAATCTTGAAGTACAACATTGTGAGTGATAGGATTATATCCATACGCTTACAAGGAAGTCCAGTGAATACCACTATCATTCAGATATATGCACCAACAACCAGAGCCAAAGAAGAAATGGAATATATAATTAGGTATTATTTGCACGACAATGGTCCGGAAGAAGAGCTGCATAACAAAGTGGACTTGATTGGGGGAGAGGGAGAGGAAATTGTGCAGCAATGAAAGATTTTTTTTAATAGAAAAATGAACTGGAGGGGGGTTGAGTAGAGAGGAAAATATATAACAATGAATGAATGGAAATCCAAGTTGTCTATAAATGTTTGTTAAAATATCAATTAAAATTAATTTCTTTTAAAAAAAGGGGGGAGAAGTTTTATCTAGACCAGATAAATTTTTATCTAGACTTTCATTTTATTAAAGCAAAAAGCATCTTCAATTTCTAATATGCATTTGTCAGTATATGGATTGAATAGGTATGGAGGTTACAACCCTGATATGCATCTTTCCTGATTTAAAATTATACAGTGTTTCCTCACTTTGTTCAGACTACAGATATTTATAGTCTTTTTTATGAGCATAATTAGTGTTCTGGGATTCCATTCCATTCAAAGTTAGCCATAGTTTTCTATGATCCACAAAGCAAAGTGTTTTTTTCATGGTCAATAAAACACAAGTAGATATTCTTCTGATATACTCTACTTTCAGCTAATATCTAACAACAATAATGATATACTTGGTGCATTGCCTCTTCTAAACTCAGCCTGGACTAGCAGATCTCTGTCAATGTACTTTTCTGGTAGGTTTTGGATGATCTTCAGCAATATTTTTCTTGCATGTAATATTCTTGATATTCCTGTTATGTGCCATCAAGTCACCTGTGACTCATAATGACCTTATGCACAGCAGCTCTGAACCCTGCTCCATCTTGAGCCAATCATACTGTCTCCAACACTCCCATTCCCATTACCCCAGTCATTGAGTCAATCCATATCATCAAGGGTCTTCCTCTCCTGCGCTGTCCCTCACCCTCCCAAGTATAGTGTCCCTCCCCAAGTGCTGGCTCCTCCTTGCAGAATCCTTGCCTCCAAGGAGCAGCCTGATTTCACTCTCTCCAGGAGAGACATGTTTGTTTTCTTGGTAGTTCATGGTATATTCAATACTCTTCTCTGGTACCACAGCTTAAAGGCATAAATTCTTCTATAATTCCTACTCATTGTCCAGCTTTCTCATGCAAAACACGTAATTGCAAAGACTATGGCCTGGATCAGGTGCACCTTACTCTCCAGACTATCATTGTTCTTCAGTACTCTGGAGATGGCCCTGACAACAGACTTTCCCAATGCAATTTGTCTTTTAATGTCCTGGCTGCTGGTACCAAGATTGTTGATTGTGGAGCATAGCAAACTAAAGATGTTAGCAACTTCAATCTTATTATTACCAATCAATATTATTAATAATATTTGATAATTATGCTCTTACTATGAATATAATCTTTGGTATTTTAAAACAAACTAAAAACATTATTTCATTGCAACCATAAGATTCATGACATGCTTTTTATTTTCTTTCCTTCTGAATAGTCCCCTTATTTTTTATTTTTTTATTGTTTGCATGTAAGCTTTCATATGTATTGTGTTTCATACATGTATTTTGTGTTTTATATACACTTATTCATGAACTATGTGCTTAATTAATGCACTTTTTAATTTATATTATCATTCATAATCATTATATTTTTATATAATTATCATTGAATATGCCTACTATCACCTCGTATTTTCAAGTTCCCATTGAAGATTTCTCATCCCTTCACTAATCCTCAATAATCCAATGTCTGTTTTCTCAGTGATTTTCCATCGATTCCCTTTGGCCCCAACTTCTCCCCTTCCCTTTCCCCTTTTGAACACTTATATCTATCTTCCTTTAATCAAATTCCCATTTTCTAAATAGTGTTCTTATGTAGTATAAAGGTAAAAATCCAAACCATAAAACTATAAAATATTAAATGTAACAAATTTAGGAGCCTTGCCTATGGCATAAGTAGACTTGCAAACATAGCCAAAAATCCACAACTTGCAGAGGATAAATAAATGAAAACGACTTTCTTAAAATCAACCCCTGTGTGCATAAAATGTTTTCTAACAGGGTGAAGAAGAAGCCCACAAATTTGGGGGGGAAAAATCCCAAAAATATTTGACAATGACATTTCAGACATGAGTCTTATAACAAAACTTTACACAATAGTACAAGGTTTACACAAGAAAAAAGATGCATTACCCTATTAAAAAATTGGCAGAAGACATAGAAAGATTTTTCACAAAGGAGGACATTTGAAATGGTAAGAAACACATATGAAAATATGCATTTTTTTAGCTCATATGAACTTTCTAGGTTAATAGCAAGCTTTTATGAAGATAACAAAGTTTAACATTTCCTTAGTATCAGCTAATACTTGATTTGTGTTTAGCTATTCCCATTATTGAGTTCAAATTTGTATTCAAACAAGTTTTTGGCTTTCTTTTATTATACTCAGTAAATATCTTATCTGGCTGGAAGAGATCTATATTTGTTCTCATTCCAAAGAAAGGTGATCCGACAGAGTGTAGAAATTATCAAACAGTATCACTGATACCACATGTAAGTAAGATTCTGCTAAAGCTTATCCAAAACAATTGGAACAGCATATCAACAGAGAACTGCCTGAAGTGTGGCCTGGGTTTAGAAGAGGCCTTGGCACTAGAGATAGCATAGTTAATGTTAGATGGATCTTGGCTTAAAAGCAGAGAGTACCAGAGGAATCTCTTCTGTGTTTCATTGACTATGCAAAGGTATTTGACTGTGTGGATCACAACAAACTCTGGCTGATTCTGAAAAGAATAGGAATCCCAGAACACTTGATGGTGCTTATGCGAAACCTATCCTTGGACCAGGAGGCACTTGTCAGATCAGAGCAAGGAAATACTGCATTGTTCAAAATTTGAAGGGTGTGTGCCAAGGATTGCCCTATCGCCATATCTTTTCAATCTATATGTGGAACAGATGATCTGGGAGGCTGGGCTCTATAAGGAAAAGTGTGGCATCAGGATTGGAGGTAGACTCTTCAACAATCTGGGTTATGCAGATGATACAACCCAGCTTATTGAAACTGAGGAGTGCCTGAAGTGCTTGCTGTAGAAGATCAAGGACTACAGCCGTCTATATTGGATTGAAGCTCAACATCAAGAAAACAATTATTCTCAACACTGGGCTGATTGGCAGCATCAGGATAGATGGTGAAGAGATTGTTGACAGCTTTAGTTTGCTTGGCTCTACAATCAACACTCTTGGCACTAGAAGCCAAGAAATTAAAAGACGAGTTGCACTGGGAAAGTCTGCTGTCAGAGACCTCTTCAAAGTAAGAGCAAGAAGTCAGTCTGGAGACTAAGGTGCACCTGATACAGGCCATGTTCTTTGCAATCACTTGTTATGCAACAGAGATCTGGACAATGACTAGGGATGAAAGAAGGAGAGTCGATGCCTTTGAGCTGTGGTGCTGGAAAAAAGTATTGACTATACCATGTACTACTAGAACAAACAAGTTTATCCTGGAGAGGGTGAAGCCAGGCTGCTCATTGGAGGCAAGGATTCTGAAGCTTCTTCTGACATACTTTGGCTATGTTGCAAAGTAGGATCAATTCTTAGAGAGGGATGTCATGCTTTGAGTGTGGAGGGACAGCACAGGAGAGGAAGACCTTCAATGAAATGGATTAATTTAGTCACTGGGGTATTGGGGAATAGGTGCGCCAGAGACAATAAGATTGGCAAGGGGTAGAGCAGGGTTTAGTGCTGTTGTACATAGGGTAGCTATGAGTTGCAGGTGACTTGACGGCACATAACAATGACAACAACAGTAGAAAGTTATTTTTTTTAATAGGGATCTTTGAGTTGCCTAGTGGTAAGAAGCTGTGCTGCAATCCCAAAGGCATTCAGTTCTAATCTACCAGCCGCTCAGAGGAAAACAGATCTAAAATCTCCTCCTGTATGATTTACAGCCTTTGAACACTCACTGAAGGCTCAGCTATGAGTCAGTTATGACTCAATAGCACACAATAACAACATCTCTTTATATATGGCACTGATTTTTTTAAAGAAAAAATGGTAACTTTTCCCTTAACAAATTACTAGCATTTTGAATTTATAAATTCTTTGT
>NW_006399949.1:1688142-1693054 GCF_000299155.1 Elephantulus edwardii
AGACCATCACAAGAGAATTAATTGATACAGTGACTACAACAATGGACTCAGATGTGTTGGATATGATGAAGATGTTCAGAACCACTATTCATAGGGTCGCTCTAACTCAAAGCTGACTCGATGATATGTAAAAACAACAATCTATTAACTAATATAATTTTTATCAAGAAACTTATAGGAAACATTGACAAATGCAAGAAGAACCAAATGGACATAAGCCAAATAAAGTGAACAAAGTTGGTTTACAAAATGCATGTTTCTTGTCTTTCTTTTATTCTTTTCGTCTCGTGTCTGATCAGGTGAAGGATGACAATCTCCTCCCATTCTGTTTACTGCCTCTGAAAACCTGCTGGAGGATAAGGACACCAAAACAAGTACCTATTAAATCTTGCCCTTTACCAACATAGAAAAGCTGAAGGAGAGAAAGAACACAGAAGAAAGGAAAGAGAAGAAAATAAATAAAGTTAATCTGTCTTGTATATTTTTTTTCACCAAAACCTAGATGCTTAATTCTAACAAGAGGTTTTAATTCTATGTAGCAGTCACTAGACTAACATCTGCCATTCAGAAGATGCCTTCCAAACATTCTTTTACATAAGTAAGGACAAGAAGCATTTACTCGTGTTTGCAAACACAAAAGCATATGACATTTTTTTGATTAACCGGTTCTCTTATCTGCTTTGTTGGGTATGACTTCACATCTAATGTGAAGTCTTATATAATTTAACAAAATATCTTTCTTTAACAGTTTATTGTTGTGGTAAAATGCTGTTGAGTTGTAGACGACTCATAGTGACCCTATGAACAAAAGACCTGAACACTTGTATAACTTTCGTCTTTTCTCCACGTTCATAGAGTTTCTGGAGGCAAGCCATTTCAGAAGTGGATGCCACTCCTGCTTCTAAGCTTGTTTTAATTGCAAAGTTCCAACCAAACACTGGTCTAGTGGACAGAAATTTATGCTACCAAGCCCAAAGTGGATTATTTTAATTTGCGGCCCTCAGCCTGGTTCAAATTGGTGGGTTTGTTTTGTTTTGTTTTGTCAAACATTCTTCTACGTGGTATAGCACTGGTCTGTGCATTGCTGTACAGAGGTAACTCATGGTTGCTGTGAGGCTAAACACTGTGACACTGATGTGCCAAATTCAATAATGGTTACCTATGGTGGGCAGTGTTTGGTGGAGCTTCCCGATTAAAACAAGCTTGGAAGCAGGAGAGGCATCCTCTTCAAAACAGCTTGCCTCCTGAAACCCTATGAACAGTGCTCAGGTATTTCATTCATAGAGTCACTAAGAGTCATCTACAACTCAATGGCATCTATCAACACCACCAAACATTGTCCACCATGGGTGACCATAATCACATTTGACGCATCAGTGCCACAATGTTTAACATCACAGCAAACATGAGTTAACCTCTGTATAGCAAATGGACAGACCAATGGTATACCACTTAATACAGTGTTTAACCAAAACCAATTCAAACCAGGCCTGAGGACCGCAGATTAAAATAACCCACCTTTGGCTTGGTAGCATAACTTTCTATCCACTAGGCCAAAAGAGCTCTCTCTGTGTTGTTGTTGTTATTGTTTTTAAGTGCCTTCAAGTCATAGACAACTCATAGTGACCCTATGAACAAAAGACCAGAACACTTGTATAACTTTCGTCATTTCTCCTTGTTTCTCCACGTTCATAGAGTTTCTGGAAACAAGCCATTTCAGAAGTGGATGCCAGTTGCCAATTTTTTTTTAAATTGGGGAGCTCCATCAAACACTGTTTACCATGGTAACCATTATTGCATTTGACACATCAGTGTCACTGTGTTTAGCATCATAGCAACCACGAGTCAACTCTGTACAGCAAATGGACAGACCAATGCTATACCACTTAGAAGAATGTTTGAGAAAAAACAGTTAAAACCAGGCCTGAGGGCCATAGATCAAAATCATCCATCTTTGGTTTGGTAGCATAACTTTCTATCCATTACTTTATGAAAATAATAGTGAGATTTACTTAAAAATCTGGCATAGCATGTACACCATCTAAGCAAACCACTTAATGTTAAAGGAACTGATTATCAGTCTGAATCATAAAATTAGTATATTTTGACCATCTCATTTTAAAGATAGTATCTTTCCTATAATTTATAATAAAAATTTATTTACAGTCAGTATTACTTACTTTATCTTATATGACAGTTCTTGATAACTTTGTTAAAATATTCCATTTCAGAGGATATGGCACTCAGCAAGTTTATTTACAGTAATAACGAGGACGTCATGGGAAAGAATGTAACAGGGAAAAAAATAACAGTATTGTTTTTGCTCAAATGTAATAGAGGGAAGTGAATTTAGATTAGGTAATATTTAACGTTTTCCTTAACCTCTCAAAAATCTATAATCTATTAATTCTTTCAGAGGATGCTAATATAAGTAAACTGGTAGAAGTCTTTTAGAGGGATACTTACAAAATAATTTTAGCTGATTTTGAATTTATTTTTCAATGAGTAATTAATACTTATTTATTGGTATGTTGTTGTTAGGGGCCTTCGAATCGAGTATGACACAGCAATCCTACTAACAAAAGATTTGAATCCTGTTCTATCCGGCACCATTCACACACTTCCCGACACATAAGAACCCATTGCAGCAGTCACCATGTCAATCTACCTGGTTGAGGGTCTTCCTCTCCTTTGCTGACCTTCCACTTTTTCCAGCATCATGTCATTGTTCAAGGAATGGCAATTCCGAGCAACATGTCCATAGTATGTGAGACAAAGCCTCATCATTCTTGCCTCGAAGGAGCACTCTGACTGCAACCTCTCCAAGATATATCTGTTCGTTTTCTTGACCCTCCATGGATGTTCAGTGCTCTTCTCCAACACCGCAGGTCAAAGGCATCAATTCTTTTTCTGTCATCCTTATTCATTGTCCAGCTCTCAGATGCATAGGAAGTAATCAGAAAATCATGGCCTGAATCACTTATATCATTACTCCTCAATACTTTGGAGAGGTCCCTAACAGCAGACTTTCCCAGTGCAATTCATCTCCTTATTTCCTGCCTGCCAGTACCAAGTGTGTGTTAATTGTGAATCCAAGCAAAATGAAGCTGTTCACAGTTACACAAAACCGCTCTGGAACTTACTTTTCTGACAAAGGTGCTGAAAGAAGTCCCTGATACTGCATTTTAACGGTTCATAAGCATAAGAAAATGGTAATTATTTCTAATTATATTTTAACATTACAATTAAGATTCAAATGAAGTATAGAATAGGGTATTAAATTGTTTTCCTTAACCAAAAATAAATCCTGTTGTAACAAAATACATAGCTGAAGCTAACACTTAAAGCTTTGTTCATTTAAAGTTATAGACTGTCTAGTAAGTGTGTTGGAGACAGTAAGATTGGCAAAGGATAGAGCAAGGTTTAGGGCTATTGCACATAGGGTTGCTACGAGTCTCAGGTGACTTGACAGCACATAACAACAACAAGTAAGCAAACATATAGGACACTTTTGCTAGATTTTTACACACACAATGAAATACTGTGCTGCATTGAAAAACAAGGAACTCATGAAATATGCAAAATGGATGACGATGGAGGACATTATGCGGAGTGAAATATCTCAGTCACGAAAGGGCATAGGGCATAATAGCATAGGGTCACTATTGTAAAACAGGACTGGCATCATGGTTGAGGGAAGACAGAAAAGGAGGAGAGGAATGATGTATTTGCATTAAAACAGATGAGGGAGAGATCTGTTTAAAAGGGACATATGAGTGGGTATTCTTATCATTACAGATGTCCAGAGTGAAGGCTGCATAGTGGAGTGAACATGGGGGCAGGGATTGCATAATAATGAAAGAGTGTTTTTTTTTCTTTTTCTTTTCAAGGGGAAGAGTGATTTAGGGGGAGGGAGTGGGCAGGGAGAAAAGTGCAACAAAATGAATGACTGGAAATCCTAAGTCTCCTTAAACTTTCATTAAAATTAATAAATTTTTTTTAAAGTTGTTCTTAGGTGCGGTTGAGTGAAGCATGACTTACAGTGTTCAACAACAGGTCTGTATCATGTCCTGTTCTGTGACATTCTGATCATCTCTGATACACCTGAGCCCATTGCTGCAGTCACTGTTTAAATCTATCTCATGACAATCTCCTCCCTTTCTCTGACCCTCCACCTTTCCAAGCATGATCTCTCTCTCAAAGGAATACCTTCTCCCAACAACCTACTGCACATATGTGATACAAAACTGTCATTTTTACAATCCAGAAGCACTAGAGATCCACTTTCTCCACTAGATATCTGTTTGCTCTTTAGGCAGTTCATGGTATATTCAGTACTCTTCTTCAACACCACAGCTCAAAATCATCAATTCTTCTTCTGTCATCCTTATTCACTGTCAAATTCTCAGATGTCGAGCAAATTACTGAAAAGAACATGTCCTGAATAACAAAAACCTTAATCTTTAATCAGGTGTCCTTGTTTCTTAATAATTTGGAGAGGCGCTTGACTGCAGAATTGCCCAATGCAATATGTCTTCTGATTTCCTGACTACTGGTACCAAATATGTTGACTATAGATCCAAGTAAGATTAAATCACTAATAACATCAATCTTTACTCCATCTATCATGATGTTGCTTATCAGTCAAATGGTGAAGATTTTTGTCTTTTTTTATGTTGAAATGAAATCCATATTAAAGGCTGTTGCCTTTCACCTTCTGTACAAGCATGACAAGTCCTCCTCACTTTCAGCAAGAAAGGTTGCATTATCTTCCTTTTTGTTGTTATGTGCCATCAAGTCGCTTGTGACTCATAGTGACCCTATGTACAAAAGCCCTAAATGCTGTTCTATCCTGTGCCAAACTCGCTGTCTCAAACACACTCATTCCCACCATTCCACTCACAGAATCAAT
>NW_006399949.1:1694409-1698254 GCF_000299155.1 Elephantulus edwardii
TTATTCAAATATTTTATATTTTATTTTCTTACCTTTATAATGATTTATGTACAGATGTCTCTTGTCTCTTACAGAGAAGAGACAAATATTCATTTCCATGTCAATGTCTTTACTCAAACTTGAGTTTTCCTCTTTTTAGATTCTATATAGATTTCTTCTATCCAGTTCTTAACTCTCACTTCAAACATGAGCTTTCCCACTATGTACTTGATTTACCATCTGTTGTTGATGTTGTTGGGTACTATTGAGTTGAGTACGAGCCATCGCAACTCTATGAGCAACAGATCTGAACCGTTCCAATCCATTACCATCCTTACACTTCCTGACACACTAAAGCCCATTGTGCCAGTCACTGTGTAAATTCACCTGGTTCAGAGTCTTTCTCTCCTTTGCTGACCCTCTGCCTTTCTGAGGATCATGTCCCTCTCCAAGGAATAGCTCCTCGTAGCAATATGCCTGAAGAATGGAAGACAAAGCCTCATCATTTTTACCTCCAAAGAGCACTCTAGCTGCTTTCTTTCCAAGACACATTTGCATGTTCTTTCATCAGTCTATAGGATATTCAGTGCTCTTCTCCAACACCACAACTCAAAGGCATCAGTTCTATTTCTGTCATCTTTATTCAATGTCCAGGTCTTGGATGCATAGCTAGTAATTAGAAAGACCATCGCCTGAATGAAACACACCTTAATCCTCAAATGGACATTACTACTCCTCAATAATTTGGAAAGGTCCCTAACTGCAGACTTTGCCAATGCAATACATCTCCTGATTTCCTCATGGCTGGTTCCAAATGTGTTGATTGTGGATCCAAGTAAGATGAAGTTCTTAGAAATTTCAATCTTTTATCCACCTTTCACGATCTTGCCTATTGGTTCAGTGGTAAGAATGTGTGTTTCTTGACATTGAGAAGCAATCTATATCGAAGGCTGCATTCTTTGATCTTCTGAAATAAGTACTTCAAATCTTCCTCACTTCAGCAAGCAAGGTTGTGTCATCTGCAAAATGCAGGTTATTCATGAGTCTTCCTCTAATCTTGATGCCACATTTCTCTTCATTAGGTCTAGATTCTTGAATAATTTGCTCAGCATACAGATAGATACAGTAAGAGAATACAACACTCACACACACCCCCCTCTTAATTTTAAACCATGTAGTGTTTTCTTGCTCTGTTCACACAATTAAGTGCTTTGGGATTCCCATTCTTCTCAATGTTAGCCATAACTTGTTATAATTCACACAGACAAATGCTTTATACAATCAATAAAGCATAAATAGGTATTCTTCTGGTATTCTTTACTTTCAGCCAGAATCCATCTGACATCAGCGTTGGTATCCCTGGTGCAATGGGCTTTTCTAAATTTTGCTTGAACTTTCAATCACAAAAGCCCACCCACCAGGTCATAAATAGTCTAATTATGAAGCTCCCAGACTACAACTGTTGATTAAGTAAAAACGAACTACTGGCCCACACTCAACTGCTAATCAAAGCAAAAAGACTTACCTTCCAACTTGGATTCCAGCTGCTTCAAACAATTTACCATTCAAGCATCAATATTCATTTGACACATACATCTTAAGATAGACCAATAAGTTTTCTAGTTGGTCATTTCACTATTAAGTTGTAACATTCATTGGTACCTCTTTCACTCAATAAAACTTACTTATTAATTGCCTGTAGCGGGCTATGCTTTGAGCTGATAGAGAAAAACCAAGCATAATTAAAGATAGAAAAATTGCATATGTGAGTAATATGTATGTATGTGTTAAAACTGCAGAAGAAAATTAATAATATGATGATGTTGTTATTCTTTGTGTTGTTGTATGCCATTGAGTTGGAACTGACTCATTGCTGATCCTCCAATGGGTTTTCAGAGGCAGGTAAATCACATGGGAAGAGATTGTCCATCCTTGTACTATTATGAGCATAAAGGTTCAATATATAAAGGAGTTATTTCTGGTTTTGAAAAGGCAATTATTGAATGTTGTTGTTAGGTGCAGTCAAGTTACCTGCAACTCATAGAAACCTTTGCCTATCTTGAGCCTGTCTCACTGTCTCTGACACACTTATTCCCATTACCCCAGTTATTGTGTCAATCTCTCTTATCTAGAGTATTCCTCTCTTGCACTGTTCACTATCTTTCCAAGCATGATGTCTTTTTACAAGGTCCCTCTCGACTCAAAGTATGTGAGATAGAGCTTCAAAATCCTTGCCTCCAAGGAGCAACTTGATTTTAACCTCTTGACAGTCAATGGTGTATGTTCAATACTCTTCTCTATCACCACAACTCAAAGGCATCAATTCTTCCTCTGTCATTTTTAGTCATTGTTCAGCTCTCTGATGTGTAACAAATCATTTCAAAGACCATGACCTAGATCAGGTACATCTTAATCTTTAGGCCGTCATCATTGTTCTTTAGCAGACTCCCTGACAATGGACTTTTCCAACGCAATTCATCTTTTTTAAAAAATATTTATTGTATTATTTTTACGTGTACCGTCAAATCAGATCTGACTGGTACAGGAGGAGGTTGTCCCCTCCTTCTCTAGCAGGGCATCTGGTGGATTTGAACCACGTACTTCTGGGATTGCAGTGGCAATTCATCTTTTGATTTCCAGAGAGCTGATACAGTCAAAACTGAACTTCTTAACAATCTCAATCTCTTCTCCATCTATCATGGTGCTGCCAATTGGCTCAATGGTGGAATCTTTATCTTTTTTTATATTTAGCTTCAATTCATATTGTAGTCCTTGATTTTCTGCAGCAAATATTTCAGGTCCTCCTCAGTTTCGACAAGCAAGGTTATGTCATCTGCAGATTATTGAAAAGGTTCCTTCAGCCTTGATGTCACATTCCTCCTCATAAAGTCCAGCCTTCTGAATGCTCTATTCTGCACAGAGATTAAAAAGATACAGGACGTGTCATTGATGTACTTCTTTCCTGATTTTGAACTATGCAGTGTTTCCTTGCTCTGTTCTGATGACTATTTTAATATAACCTTTTTATAATGTCTAGTTATTCAGTAACTGTAAAAAAATTACTGAACAAGTAGGCGTTATGACAGGAGGTGACTCCATTCTGAATAATACTTCAAATTCAGACTGTGTATCTGTGCCCCACTGAGTTGGAATAGAATCAATCTGGCCCTCCAGCAGGTTTTCAGAGGCAGTTACCCACATGGGAGGAGATTATCCATAATTCTCCTGTGTAGCAATTGGTGGATATGAATCTCTTGTCTTGAGTTGGCACTTTCATATGCCTTAGAGGCACTTTTAAGAGGACAGGCAATAGTGACAGGAATAAAAAATCATGCAGGTAAAATATAGGATACATGAATTTTAAAAATGGTAGATAAAACTGAAAAAATAGGTGGTAGCAAACAAATTGTTGTTGGTAGGTGCCATCAAAATGACTACAACTTACAGCAACTCTATGAACTATAGAACCTTGTTCTATCCTGCATCATCCCACAATCACTGTCATCCACATCTTTCTCATTTTGGGTCTTCCTTTCTCTGGATGCCCCTCTACTTTCCCCAGAAGATGTTTCTCTCTAAAGACTGGTTCAGCCTGAAAATACACCTAAAGTAAGATAGACGAAGTTTTTACTATTCTTGCCTATAATGAGCACTTCTTTTCTTCAAGACAGATTTGTTTGTTCTTATGGTGGGTCATGGTATATTAAACATTCTTTGCCAATACAATTCAGAGGCACTGATTCTTCTTCAGCTTTGGTTTTTCAACTTTTTTTGTTTGTTTGTTTATTTTTTATCGTTGCCCAACTCTTAGGTGCAAAGGTTTGTTGTTGTTGCAATGTGCCTTCGAGTTGCTTGCGACTCATAGC
>NW_006399949.1:1698897-1705378 GCF_000299155.1 Elephantulus edwardii
GATTAAATGTTCTGGGATCCCCGTTCTTCTCAGAGTCAGCCACAGTTTGTTATGATCCACACAGTCAAACGCCTTTGCATAGTCAATGAAACACAGATATGCCTTGTTCTGGTATTTCCCGCTTTCAGCTGAGATCCATGTAACATCAGCTACAATATCAGCTACAATACCACGACCCCTTCTAAACCCAGCCTGGACTTCTGGCAGTTCTCTTCTGATGTGCTTTTCCAGTCGTTTTTTTATAAGCTTCAGTAGAATCCTGCTTGCATGTGAAATCAATGATATGATTCTGTAGTTTCCACACTCTGTTGGGTCACCCTTCTGTGGAATGGAGACAGTTGGCCAAGTGGTTGTTCTTCAGATTTCTTGGCACAACTTGGGAGCACATCCAGGGCAGCAACTGTTAGCTGAAATATGTCAATTGGTATACCATCTATTTCTTGGGCCTTATTTTTTTGCTATTTCCTTCAAAGCAGCTTGAAGGTAGCAATCCAAAATACCAAGGTTTGGATAAGTTACACCTTAACCTTTAAACTGACATCCTCTCTCTTTAGCACTTTGGAAAGGTCCTTGACAGCAGATTTTCCCAATATAATACATCTTTTGATTTCTTAACTGTTTTTACCTTGTGTTTTTATTCCAGATTGAAGTAAAATGAAATAGTTGAGATCTTCAATCTTTTTCTCCCTCTACCATGATGTTACTTATTTGTCCAGTTATTGTTATGTTCTGTTAAGTCAAGTACTACTCCTTGTGAACAACAGATCTGAAGCCAGTCCTATCCTGTGTCATTCTCTTCATCTCTGATATGTTTGAGCCCATTGCTGCAGTCATTCTGTCCATCTATCTCATTGAGGCTCTTTTCTATCTTTTGCTGACCTTCCATTTTTTCTAATGATGCCCTTTTCTAAATAAAATCCTCTTATAGAAACATATTCAGAAAATGTGAGACAAAGTTACCACCCTGGGCTCTAAAGTATCCTATGGCTGAACCTTCTCTAAGACATATCTCTTCATTCTTTTGGCAATCCATGGAATATTAAGTATTCTTCTCCAACACCATAACTCAAATATAAATGTTTTTCTTCTGTCATCCTTACCTATTTTCTGGACTTCAGATGCATAGCAAGTGATTGAAAAGACCACAGCTTAAATCAGGTATACCTTAATCTTAAAACTAACAACATTACTCCTCAACCCTTGTAAAGATCCGTAACTGCAGACTTATCCAACACATCTTTTGGTTCCTGTGCCAAGGATATTAATTGTTGACCTAAGTAAGATGAAAGTTTTGACAGTTTTGATCTTTTTTCTATTTATCATGATGTTGTTTGTGAGCCTGTGTGATTTGTTTGTTTTCTGGGTGTTGTGATACAGTCCATATTAAAGGCTGTAGTTCTTTATCTTCTCAGAAAGCATTTCAAGTTCTTCTTTTCAGCAAGCAAGATTATGTTTTTGCATAACAGGTATTTTATGAGTCTTCCTCTGATCCTGATGCCACATTTTTCTTTATAGAGTTCTACGTTCTCAAAGTATTTGTTTGACATAAAGGTTGAATAGATGTGGAGTAAGAATACAACCTTGACACACACCTTTTATGATTTTTTTCCCCATCTATGTATAGATTTCACATAATCACAATTAAGTGTTTTATGATTATATGAGCTTCTAGGACTATATGAAAGGGATATAACATCAGGATGGGCAGAAGACTCATAAACAATCTGTATTAAGCAAATGACAACTGATTGACCAAAGTGAAGAAGACTTAAAGTTCTTACTTCAAAAAATAGCCATCTGGTCATCAAAAAAATTGTACTAAAGTTTGTTCTTTTGAAAACAAGAGCATAGGCAGGTAATGGATGAAAACAACTACATATTCATTATATATTCATTTGGGAACATAAAGATGGCAATAAAAGCAAACAGTAATAAAGATAAAATAAACAATGAGAACAAGACAGGTTAATGGTGAGTATAGTTCAATGGTGATTCATTTTCTAAGACATAACGAATAGAAACGATTGTATGAAGCACAATGTGAATGATGCATACTGTGAAACATCATGGATACAAATTTTGAATGCAAATTATATAAAATAAAAATTTTTAAAAAACCAAACCAAACCAACAAAGAAATGGGAATACCCTTATATTAACAGTAATCATAGAAGGAAATCAGAAATGAGGTCAATAGAGTTCCTAAAACAATATTTATTCCATAAATATACCTCTTGTGTTTATAGCCAATTATCTCAAAAGTATCTTACTATAACCTTAAAACAGCTGCTATAATATTCTGATTGACTTTTGGTCTTTTAACTGGGAGAAATCCACAGAAAGAATTTTCATTCTGCATACTATGTGGTTTCCATGTGGTCATTTCTCTTAGAATTGCCACTGGTACTCACGGCATTTCTTGTCAACTATTTATTCTAGATATTTTTCACCTTCTGAAAATTCCATTGCTTATAGAGCTGGCTTACTTTACAGTGAGCAAGTTATCTATTATTTCTTTTTCGTCTGGAGCCATGATCTACTTAGGCTGTGACCTGCTGTACTTGTCCATTTACCATCAAATTCAGGAAAAAAAATCAAAATCAAACAAAACATCCCCACCACACCAAGATTTACTGCATAGGACAAAAAAAATGGATGGGAGAAATTTCCTCCTCACCATCCTTGCCTAGAACAAGTATGAACATCTGCTTGTGATGAAGATCGGTTATAATCGTATCAATGTTAGAAATCATAGCTTTCAGTTTCTTTCCCTTCATACAATACTTTTGGGGTCCATCCTATCATGTTTGATATAGATTATCCCTGTGTGGATTTTAAAGAAACTCAAGGCATAGAAAAAGAATTTGAGAGTGATTATGACTTGGTAAGACTTCTTGCATATCTGTTGGTATTCTGGCTTAACTTCTTGTTTTCATTTGCACATTTCTTTATTGAATGTGAGCATATACAATGTGAACTGAGCTCTACTTTATAAAAATATCATTATTTATGATGCACACAACCTTGAGTAACACATATACACCCACGCTTATATGTATATGTGCACACAAAGGCATAATATAAATTTAACTGATATCAAAAGATGAGAGGAAAGCTCAATCCTTGTAATGTTTAAGTAACCCTAGTTATGTGTGAATGACTTACTAGTTAGAGTAAATTCAATTTGTCAGGTGGGTCAGCAGACAGGACTATGAAGGTCAGAACACTCTGAATGAATGGATCACATTTTCTAAGCACTGGTCAATTCCCTTTCCAGTTTATAAAATTTATTCATTATATAAAGCATGGGATACTTTTTATAAAGCATTTTAATGATATCAGTAATACAATAGCTGGAAGAGAACAGAGTATATTGTTAATTCAAGGTGGAACTCTTTGGAACTCACTTACCAAGACTGAAATGTGTAACAGTATAGTATAATCATAAAGAAGCACAATTCTTAGTTAAGAAGTGAGGAAAGATGGCCAGTTTCAACATAACATTTAAATATTATTCATTTTTGTCATGTTGATTCTGTCTGACTCACCGCAATGCTGCTGTC
This sequence comes from Elephantulus edwardii, assembly GCF_000299155.1. Taxonomy (NCBI): domain Eukaryota; kingdom Metazoa; phylum Chordata; class Mammalia; order Macroscelidea; family Macroscelididae; genus Elephantulus; species Elephantulus edwardii. The sequence goes on from NW_006399949.1 coordinate 1,702,461, forward strand.
TGAACAGAACAAGGGCAAAAGCTGCAGAAAAGAGTACATCAAGGAGGGGGGTTCTTATCCATTTGTTTTAAATCTATAAGGTCATTTAAAAAACTAGACACACAATGGAATACCACACTGCATTGAAAAACAAGGAACTCATACAATATTATTCAAAATGGGTGACCCTGGAAAACATTATGCTGAGTGAAATATCTCAGTTACAAAAGGACAAACACTGCATAGTGCCACTGCTTTAGAATGGGACTGACATCAGGGTTGGGGTAAGAATGAGAAAAACTGGATGAATTATGTATACTGCATTGAAACAGGTGAGGGAGAGAACAGTTTAAAAGCGATATATTATAGGGTATTACGATTATCATAGAGTCCAGAATAAACGTTGCAGAGTGGAGTGTACCCAGGGTGGGTATGGAGGGGGGATTGCATACCAATGAAGGAATTTTTCTTTTACTCTTCAAAGAGAAGAGAGAACGGGGAGGAGGGGTGGGCAGGGAGAAAAGTGCAACAATGAATGAATGGAAATCTAAAATCTCTGTAAATATTCATTAAAATTAATAATAAAAAAATTTTTAAAAAATGAGTCTTAAAAAATAAAAAAAAACCCAAACTAGATATTATGAGGAAGACTGTAGCATCAGAATCAGAGAAAGACAAATCGACAACCTGTTATGCAGATGACACAAACTTTCTTGCCAAAAGTGAGTACTTGAAGGGCTTGTTGCACATCAAGGACTAAGCCTTCAAAGTATATCACATCTCAATTTCAAGAAAACCAAAATCCTTCCATCAGGCCAAGACAGCATCAAGGTAAATGGAGAAAGGATTGAAGTTGTTAATGATTTCATCTTTCTCAGATTCACAAAAAACCACCCATGGTGTTAGCAGTTAAGAAATCAAAAGACAAGTCATGCTGGGAAAATAATCTGTCATGTGCCTTTCCAGAATGTTAAAGAGCAACAACATCAGTCTAAACACTAAAATTCACTTGATCCAAGTAATGGTTTTCTCATTTGCTTGCAAGTCATCTGAAAGCTGGACAGTAAATAAGAATGACAGAAGATGAATCAATGCCGTTGAGTGTGGTGTTAGAGAAGAGTATTGAATGAACTTCCAAGAGAAAAAATATTTCTATTCGGGGGAAAGTGAAACTAAGATAGTCTTTGGAGGCAAAGCTGGAAGTCTATCCCATATAGTTTGGGCATGTTAAGAGGACAGGCCTCTCTTTGGAGAAGGACATTATACTTTGAAAGTTACAGTGTCAGCACAAGAGAGGAAGGTCTTTCACTAGATGAATTGACAGAGTAACTCTGGCAATTGGGTCAGATGGTGAGGTCAGCTCAGGATAGGTTAAGGTTCAGAGTTGTTGTTCATAGGATCACTTTGCGTCTCTAGTAAACTTAATGGCAAATAACAACATCAACAAAGCAATCTTATATGTACATCAGGATAAAACTTCCCCATAGGATTTCTAAGGCTTTAATCTTTACAGAAGCAAACTATGACATCTTTCTCTCAAAGAGTAGCTCATTGATGTAACTGACCTATCAGTGAGTAGCTGCATGTGTAATAACTATATCATGAGTGTTTCTTGCTTTGCATCTTCATGAGTGTTTCTGGTTTTACATATTAAATAAGCAAAATGTATTGCTTCAGAGTTTATCTTTCAATATGGCCTTTCTAGCCACTGAACTTTACTCTGCAATGTGTATGGGTGGATATATGAAAATGTGTTAGCCTATCCACAAAGAAATTGGCTATGTTACCAATCCTCAAGGGGATTGCCTAGTCTTACCATTATATTGAGCAATTAGAGCAGTAAAGAGCCTCGCCTCATCAGCAAAGGAAAAATAGGCATGCTCTGGATGCCCTTCAGGACCAGATATTGTACCAATTAGACCTACAGCAACAGCAGTCATGGCCAAAAAAGAGAACCAGAGTGCCAACATGAGATGGAGTTGGCCTTGGGACTGCTATCCCCATGGATAGATGCAGAGCCAAACCAAAAGTCTTTGCCCAAATTTGTTGGACAAAAGGGGAGGGGAAGCGGGGATAAACCAGAATTAGAAAAACTGAGAACTTTGTAACACTGGCCATAAGCCACAAGGCTCAAGGTTGAGGTGCCTGCATGCACATTTCAGAAGCTATCCTGACTGAATTCTGCTATTAACCTGGATTATAACCTTTTGACTTCTCCACTATGATTCTGTGTAATCTTTGACCTATTGCCCCACAATTTGGACCCAGTAAAGCAGTAAGAATGCTGTGTAATTGAGTCAAAAGATGTATGGGAGACAAGAAAATGAGAACTGAGGCTCAGATAGAAACTTGTATACCAATGTTCATATCAGCATTATTCACTATTGCAAAAACATGGAAACAGCCCGGATGTCCAACCACAAATTAATGGATTGAGAAGTTGTGGTATATTCTTACAATAGAATACTGCTCAGCACCCAGAAACAATCATTTTGTTAATCACTACTTAACTTGGGAGGGACTAGAGAGCATTATGCTAAGTGAACTAACTCAGGCCCACAAGGACAAATAAATACGTATAAAACCATTACTGTAGAATGAGCATGAGGATCCAAGGGGCGAGAGGGGAGAAAGAAGGGAAATAGAGGAGTGAGGGGGGAAGGTAGTGTGTTAATTATAGGGTTGTACAATTTGATGGGTGGGTGGGGTGAAGGAAATGGGATGGATATTTTGTGAAAAACAATGTTTTAAAATTTTGTAAATAAATCAGTAAAATAAAAATGAATACTTTTTTTAAAAAAGATGTATGGCAGACATGTCTGACCTCATGGGAAATGATTTTGTATTCTTTATGCTATTGACAAGGACAGTTTCCCTTTTTGATGTTGGTAAAGATTAGATATGGCCTTCATCACGTGGTCTTTGCTCTGTTTACAATC
>NW_006399949.1:1707273-1712764 GCF_000299155.1 Elephantulus edwardii
TAGTGCAACAATGAATGAGTGGAAGCCCAAAATCTCTGTAAATGTTTATGAAAATTAATAAAGTATAATTATAGAAAAAAAAACCAAATACTAAACCAATACTATAAATTATCCCCTCAGATCTCTGAAATTTTTATTATGAAAGTCTTTGATGTTCACATAAATTTATTACTGGAGACATTTTTGCCATAAATACTGTCTTTTTATAAAATCCAAGCAACTATGAAAACACATTTCTGTCTTCTGGAATTTAATCATTTATCTATCTTATATAAACATAAAATATGGAGTTTTCCCCTTATGCCAATCCTTATCCCCTATATTTTAAGAAACTTGACAATGTCTCATGAGCATAATTTTGTTCCTAAAAATACTATTTTTGATGTGGATTGATTGTAGGAAGTCTTTATGAAGATATGATAAGTATACATGAAAGTATAGGCATATTTATTAGATTAAAATAATTAAAGCATTGTTTAAAAGTACTTTTTCTTTAAACAATGCTTTAATTTCCTTTTCATTGGCTCTGTTAAAGGAAATTTCACATTAAAATCATAAGGAGGCTGACATACATAGCCTTGTCTCCACAGGAGTTCAGTTGAGACAATAGAATTTCCATTTCTATAGGATTAAGAAGAGAATTTTGGTGGTCTAATGTCAAGGAATTGCACTTACAATCCAAAGGACATGGTTCGCCAGCTGTTCTACAAGAGAAAGACAGACAATCTCCTGCAAGAATTACACCATCTGAAAACTCCCTGGAGATTGGTTTAGTTAGGAGTTTCCTCAAACTTGAGAGTGCGTAACAACAACAATATTACAAATATGATCTAATACATTCTTGTTGTTGATAAGTGTCGTCTAGTCAACTACAATTTATAGCAACCTTATGAACAGTGATTCTGAACCCTGCCCTATTCTGTGCCATCCTCATCATCTCTGACACACTCGAGCCCAATGCTGCAGTCACTGCATCATTCTATCTTAAGGGTCTTCCCCTCATTTGCTGACCCCCTATATTTTTCCAAGCATGATGTCATTTTTCAAGAACTGACCCCTCCTTATAAAGGAAATCTCATGTCATTAACCATCTTCACAGGCACTTGTGATGTAAAGCTATCAGTGAAAATTTTCAGCTTTAGGCTCATGAATAAAGCAGACCCACATTTCCAATTTGGCCCCATATAATTGATATTTCTTCTCTAAAAATGTTTACCTTGATTGTAAAATAATGCTGTGTAATTAGAAAATAGCCAACTCTGGTCAACCAGTTTAGTTAATTTGGAACCACTAAACACATTTAATTGCTCTTAGTCCAAAGATAGGTCTAGTATTTATAAGAAAATGTCAATAGAACAATCTATCTGTTATCTAAAAAAACTAACTCAGATTTTAGAAAATAAAAACAGCACCCCCTCCATACAAAAGTGACTAACTTCCCTTTGTAGTACTCAATAAACTATGATTCTAAATGAGTTAGGAGGTAAAGTTACAGTGACTTGCAAATCAGAATATTAAAGTGAATGAAGTCTTTAACTCACAGAGTTTTCTTGTATTTGTGAATTGTTGCTGTTATTTCATGCAAAAGTACCCTAATAAGTGGCTGATTATTTAGAAACAATTCCACTGGACAAAAAATTGTAATTTTTGTGGATATTTAGCGAGGTTAAGAGCAATGGTATCTCTTTGGAGCCTAAGGTGCATCTGATACAGGCCATGGTCTTCGCAATCACCTGTTATGCATCAGAGAGTTGGACAATGACCAAGGAGGATAGAAGGAGAATTGATGCCTTTGAGCTGTAGTGCTGGAGAAGAGTATTGAGAGTACCATGGACTGCTAGGAAAACAAACAGATTCATCCTGGAAAGGGTTAAACTGGGTGGCTCCGTGGAGGCAAGGATTCTGAGGCTCCGTCTAACATACTTTGGACATGTTGTGAGGAGAGACCAGTCCTTGGAGAGGGACATCATGCTTGGGAGGGTGGAGGGACGGCGCAGGAGAAGAAGGCCCTCTATGAGGTGGATTGATTTAGTGACTGGGTTAATTGGGAAGGGAGTGTCAGAGACAGTGCGATTGGCACAGGACAGAGCGGAGTTTAGGGCTGTTGTACATAGGGTCGCTATGAGTCGCAGGCGACTCGACGGCACATAACAACAACAACAACAACAGTGTAAAACAATTTCCTTCGATTTTAGTGGGTGCAATCAAATGCAATAGTAAAGGAAACACTTGATAGCCAGTAACTTTAATGGCTAAAATCCAGTGTTGGAAATTGCTTTGTGTCCTTTTGAACTGCACTAAACTATAAAAGCAATTGTTCATGAAAGCTTGTCTTGCCAATGACTAATGGATTTTGTATCAGTGTGCCAATATATAATAAATATAAGACATGAAAAATAATATATCAATAAAGAACTCTATAATTCTTGGAAAATATATCTCTAGGTGTAGATAAAAGCATTTTCCTCACAACCCTCAAGTTCTCAAGTACATGCCTAAAAAAAAAAATTAACAACTACAACAACAACAAAAAAACCCTTTCCACTTCTTAACCCTCAACATCCGGATCATCTCTGTGCTGAGTCAACCTATCTTGATTTCTGCCTTTTGATTGCATTTCTTTTTTTTTTTTTTTTTTTTTTTTTTTGATTGCATTTCTTATCTACGTATAAACTATTCAAATGATTCTCACTATCACTAAGATATTTAATGCAGAATTCTATGTTATGACTCTTGGTGACATAGACTGATGCCATGTATGTAGCCCTAAATCTAGCAGTAATTGTCAGAATGCTGTCTGACTAGGCAGTTTTTGCTCGTATTGTATTCAGGACCATTACAAGTCTGAACTGTTTTGATAGCGCCGATCACATCCACATTTTATGCGGAATTCTAAATGAAGTGAAGTGAAGAATATCAGGAGAAATCGGATCTGGGAATGATACTCTGACCTCCTGAGATTGAAGAAAATAGGTAACATTTATTATTTTATGTTGTTGTTGTTGTTCTGTGTTGTCAAGCCACTTGTGACTCATATTGGCCCTGTAAACAACAGCTTTGAACAATGCTTTATACTGTACCAATCTTATTGTCTCTGGCATACCAATCCCCATGACTCCACTCACTGAATCAATTTCTCTCATCTGGGGTCTTCATCTGTAGTACTGTCCCTCCACCCACCAAAACATGATGTCCCTCTCTAAGGACTGATCCCGCCTTACAACATGTCCAAAGTATGTTAAATGAAGCTTCAGAATCCTTGCTTCCAAGGAGTAGCCTGGTTTCACCTTCTCTTGGATGAGCTTGTTTCTTCTCCTAGCAATCTATGGTAAATTCAACAATCTTCTTCAGCACCACAGCTTAAAGGCATCAATTCTCCTATCATTCCTAGTTATTGTCCAGTTGTCTAATGCATAGCAAGAAGTTGTGAAGACTACGACCTGAATCAAGAACACCTTAGCCTTCAGATTGACGTAGTTGATCCTCAATATTCTGGAGAGGTTCCTGACGGCAGACTTTCCCAACACAAGTCATCTTTGAACTTCCTGGCTGCTCGTACCAAGAGTCTTGGTTGTAGAGCCAAGCAAACTGAAGCTATTAACAATCTCAATCACTTCACCATATATTCTGATGCTGTCAATTTGCCCAGTGGTGAGAATCTTTGTTTTCTTCATGTTGAGCTTCAATCCAGATTGAAAGCTGCAATCTTTAACCTTCTGTAGCAAGCACTTCATTTGCTCCTCAGTTTCAGCAAGTAGGGTTTTGTCATCTACATAACTCAGGTTATTTATGAATCTTCCTCCAATCCTGATGCTACATTCCTTCTTATAGAGCCTGGTCTCCCAGGTGATCTGTTCTGCATACAGATTGAAACGGTATGGAGATAGGACACATCCTTGGTGTACATCTTTCCCGATTTTGAACAATGCAGTGTTTCCTTGCTCTGTTCTGATGACTGCCTCTTGGTCCAAGAATAGGTTTTGCATAAGCACAATCAAGAGTTCTGGGATTCTCATTCTTCAGAATCAGCCACAATTTGATTGCATTTCACACACAGTCAAATGTCTTGGCATTGTCAATAAAACACAGATATTTCTCTGGTACTCTGCTTCCAGCATAGTACCACAGTCTCTTCAAAACCTAGCCTGCACATCTGGCAGTTCTCTGTCGATGTGCTGTTCCAGTCAGAGTTGGATCCTTTTCAGCACTATCTTGCTTGCATGTGATATTAATGATAATGATCAATAATTTCCTTACTCTGTCAAGTCACCTTTATTTGGAATGGAAACATATATAAATCTTTTCCAGTCATTTCACCAGGTAGTTGTGCTTGAGTATTCTTGGCACAACTTGGTGAGCACATCCAGGCCAGCATCTGTTTGTTAAATATGTCAGTTGGTATGCCACCAATTCCTGGGGATTTCCCCCCCCCCAATTCCTTCAGAGCAACTTGAACTTCTTCCTTCATCACCACAGGCTCTTGGTCATACATTGTTCCATTAATTTCTTCTGTGTCAGCCAATTTCTTTTGGCACAGTGACTCTATATACTGCTTCCATCTTCTTTTACTGCTTCCTGGATCATTTAACATTCTGCCCAAAGCGTATTTAAGTATTGTAACTTGAGGATTGAATTTGTTCTTCAGTTCCTTCAGCTTAAGAAATGCCAAGCGAGTTTGGCCCTTTGATTTTCTGACTCCAGCTTTTTGCATATTTCATTAAATACTTTACTTTGTCTTCCCACACTGCCCTTTGAAATCTTCTGTTCTGCACATTAATTGCTTGATTTATTCCCTTTGCTTTGGTTTCTTAATGCTTTAGTGCAAAATTCAGAATCTCTTATGATATTCACCTTGGCCTTTTATTCCTCCTCTGTCTTTGTAATGACCTTTTGCATTCTTCATGGATTATATTCTTGATATCTTCCCATAGCTCATCTTTTCTTCACTCATTAGTGTTAAAGACCTCAAACCTGTTTCAGAGATGGTTTTGAAATTCGGGTGGGATAGACTCAAGGTTAAAATTTGGTTCATGTGTATTTGAATTCATTTTCTTTAGCTTCACCTTGAACTTACAAATGAGTAGTTGGTGGTGTGTTTCACAATCAGCACCTAGCCTAGTTTTCAAAACTGGTACTCAATTTATTCAGGAATTCTTTACATAGATATCATCTATCTGATACCTATGCTATGCATACTATCAGGTGAAATCCATGTGTATTGCCTGTGTTTCATATAAAATATTTGCAATGAATAAATCATTAAGTGTAAAGAATTCTATCATTCTATCTCTGATTCATTTATGTCACCAAGTCCATGTTTTCCAACTACTGCTCCTTCTCTGTTCCCAATTTTAGTGTTCTAGCCACTCATTATTATGTTGTGTTATCACCTGATGGTATGCATAGGAATCAGATCAACTACATCTGTGGAAGGAACCGCTGGAGAAGCTCAATATCAGCTGTGAAAACTAGGCCGGGGGCTGATTGTGGA
>NW_006399949.1:1736436-1754179 GCF_000299155.1 Elephantulus edwardii
CAAGAGGGTGGAGGGACAGCGCAGGAGAGGGAGGCCCTCTATGAGGTGGATTGATTCAGTGACTGGGATAATTGGGATGGGAGTGTCAGAGACGGTGTGATTGGCACAGGACAGAGCGGAGTTTAGGGCTGTTGTACATAGGGTTGCTATGGGTCATAGGCGACTCGAAGGCACATAACAACAACAACAACAACAACATATAGATTGTATTTAAAAAAATTAACAATAGCTCTGGAGTTTGCATTATATATTTCCTGAGTCCATACTGCTTAATGGTAGGGCAGGTAACTTATATCTGACTGTTTCAAGTTATTTTATACTTCTATAGTAATTTAGTTATCATTTATTTCACTTATCTATTTAGTTATCATTTATTTTGCTTATTTAGGAGCTACGCTCATTCAATGCATTGTTGTCCTTCTAATTTTAACAGTTATTCTCTAGATTAAGAATAAAAATAAGAAAGTTATTTGTCATATCAGTTATAAAAACCAAAATATTTTGTTAAAAGTTATTCCTTCTGTGTTATTCTTTCTTCCTTTCCTTCTTTCTTAATATTTCTTCTAACATGTATCTATTGACACAGGGCCTCAGTTTTTATCTGCCTGAGAAAGTCTTTCTTTACCTTTCACCTTTGAGGAGTAACTTTACTGGATACAGAATTTAATTGTTTGGTTTCTTTTATCACTTCAAATATTTCACTCCACTCTTTTCATTTCTTGCTAGTATATTCATGAACAGGACCCTGATGTAATTCTTATTTTTGTTCCTCTGTAGAAATGACTTTTCTCTTTGTTTTTGGTTTTCTGTATTTGGAATATAATATGTGTAATTTTAAAATCTTTTTTAATTGTACATTTTTCTCTTAGTGATCTCTGCACTTCCTGAGTATGTGCTTTGCAGAGTGCCATCAGTTTAGGATAAGTCTCTGTCATTATTGCCTCAAATATTTTTCCCCTTTCTGTTTTTCTTCATTTATATCACAATTTTGTAATTATGACACAGTTCTGTTACGTATTTTTGTTCTTTAATATCTGTGCATTTATACAGCAGGTTTCTTCTGATGTATCTTCAAACTCATGAATTTGCATATATGTTAGATTTGTCTGTTTGTTTCTTTTCTGAATATGTTCAGCCTCATGGTAAGCCCACTGCACTCATTATTTATTCACAAACTACTCCATGAGGAAACTGTGCAATTTCCTCTTAGGTGATTTAGACTCTTTAAAAATCCATTGGAGGGTCAGCTATGAGTCTGCTCCAACAAGACACCAATGAGGTGGTGTTTTGATTTTTTTTTAATCAACCAGTCATTGACATTTTGTCAGGATCAACTCATGGCTCACTCTCTGAGTAGAGTTTCAAATGCTGTAAATCTCTGGGAATGAGATTACTCATTTTCATCCCATGGAGCAACTGGTGGTCTCAAACTGCTTGCCTTTGGGTTGGCAATGCAACTTCTTAACCACTAGGTCACCAAAGCTCCCTCTTTTCTTCCGTTAGAGTCCTAATATTTTTATTATAATATTTTACCATTAAGTTAATTCTAGTGCACCATAACCCTTTTCTCATAAGATTTCATGGGTTATAAATCTTTATATAAGCAAAATGCTTCTTCTTTTATCCACAAAATTGCTATGGATTCAAACCCAAGAGCTTTTCGTTTGTAGTGTAATAACATAGTCACAGCACCACTAAATCTCCTTTAATATGAATAGGACATTAAATTAGAAATTAGAATGTTTTAATGGTTATTGTAGCTGTAGACATCAGAGGTTCCATTTTTAGTTGTTATTGTTTTTATGTGTCACTGAGTTTCCTGTGACCCTTTGTACAGCAGCTTTGAATACTACCATTTCCTGAGCCAGTCTCACTAATTCCAACACACCAACCCCCATTGTCCCAGTAACTCTATCAACATGTGTCATCTGAAGTTTTCCTCTCCTGCACTGTCCCTCCACCCTTCCAGGCATGATGTTCTTCTCCAAGGACCGATCTCGCCTGGCTACATGGCCAAAGTATGTGAGACTGAGCTTCAGAAAAAATTCTAGCCTCTAAGGGAAAACTTGGTTTCACCTTTTCCAAGACCTATTTGTTTTCTTGGAAGTCCACGGTATGTATGTTCAAGACTCTTCTCCAATACAACAACTCAAAGGCATCGATTCTTCTTCTGTCATCCTTACTCATTGTCCAAATCTCTGAAGCATAAAAAGTAGTTGTGAAGACCATGGCCTGAATTAGGTACACCATAGTCTCTAGACTGAAATCAAGGTTCTATCTGGCTAACTGATTGAAAGAGATCCATATATTTTTTTTTCCTATTCTCAAAAAAGATAATCCAGCAGTAAGTGGAAACTATTAAATAATATAATTAATATCTCATGCAAGCAAAATATTGCCGGATATTATTTTAAAGTGACTAGGACAGCACACTGACAGAAAATTGTCAGAAACCCAACCTGGATTTAGAAGAGGCCATGGCACCAGGGATATCACTGGTGACGTCAGATTTATCTTGGCAGGGAGTAGAGAAAATCAGAAGGAAGTCTATTGGTATTTTCTTGACTGCGTGTATCACAATAAATTGTGATCAACATTAAGAAGAGTAGGAATCATAAAACACTTAATTTTGCTCACGATAAATCTATTCCTAGACCAAGAGGCAGTTATCTAAACAGAGCAAGGCCATCACTGCATGATTTAAAATGAAGAAAGATTTGTATCAAGTATATGTCCTTTCTCTGTACCTTTCAAATCTGTATGCTAAATAAATCATATGAGAAATCAAACTTTATGAACAAGAATATAACAGCAGGTTTGGAGGAAGACTTATCAATCAATTGCCTTATGCAATGGCACAACCTTGTTTGATGAAATTGAGAAGGACTTGATATTCTTGCAGCAGAAGGCCAAAGACTACAAAATAACAACAACAAAATGACAATTTCTTGAAGAGGACACCATGCTTGAAAAGGTGGAGCATCAATGTTTGAAAGGAAGATCCAAAAAAAGGTGAATTGACACCATGACTATAACAATGGGCTCAAGTATATCAGAAATGGTGAGGATGGCACAAGACAATATTATTGTTCACAGGATCGCTATTGGTAGCAGTCAACTTGAAGACATAGAATAAGAAACAACAACTACTACCAAGTTCCGTATTCATTAGAGTACTATGTTGTTGTTGTTTCTGTTATGTGCTGTCGAGTCACCTGCGACTCATAACAAACATATGTACAACAGTGCTAAACCCTGTTCTGTCCCTTATCAATCTTATTGTCTCTGACACACCTATCCCCATTTCCCCAGTGACTGAATCAGTCCATCTCATTGATGGTTTTTCTCTCCTGCACTGTCCTTCCACTCTCCCAAGCATGCCATCCCTCTCCAAGGACTGATCCCGCCTTGCAACATGCCCAAAGTATGTCAAATGGAGCTTCAGAATTCTTGCCTCCAAGAAGCAGCCTGCCTCACCCTCTCTAGGACAAACTTGTTTGTTCTAATAGCAGCCCATGCTATATTCAATACCCTTCTCCAGCACCACAGCTCAAAGACATCAACTCTACTTCTATCATCCCTAGTCATTGTTCAGCTCTCTGATGCATAGCAAGCAATTGTAAAAACCATTGCCTGTATCAGGCACACCTTAGTCTCCAGACTGACATCATTGGTCTTCAGTACAGGGAGGTCTCTGACAGCAGACTTTCCCAATGCAATTTTCATCTTTTAATTTCCCGGCTGCTGATACCAAGAGTGCTGATTGTAGATCCAAGCAAACTGAAGCTGTCAACAATCTCTATCTCTTCACCATCTATTAAAAATTTATCTATATGAGATCAAATAGTCATCAATTGCATTAAAGTAAAGGTATGGAAAATGGGAATGTCTTCTCTTTTAATTGTACAACCTGTACCTAGGCCAGGAAGCAGTTGTTCAAACAGAACAAGGACCTGCTACATAGTTTTGTTTTTTTTAAGGTATTTATTTGGCTTATATACTGTCATCAGTTTTTCCAATGTGGATGCTGAGGAAATAATTTGAAAAACTGGATTATTTGAAAAGGAACACCGAATCGTGACTAGAGTAAGATTGATTAACAACTGCTTTGGACAAATGATAAAAGCTAACTTGCTGAAAGTGAAGAATATCTGAACCATTACTGATATAGTTTAAAAAAAATCTACAAGTTTGGATATGGATTACACCTCAAAATAAAGATTAAAAAAACACAATTAGATCCATAAGATACATTCTAAATAGAGAAAATATTAAGTTGTCAAAGTTTTACTTAGAAATACAATCAATATCCATGGAAGGAGCCATCAAGAAACCAGATGACATATTGCATTGCGGAAATCTGCAACAAAAGCCCTATTTCAAGGATTAATAAACAAGGGTGTCATTTTGAGAGCAAAGGTGGACCTGATGCCGTCAATTTTCTCATTGCATGAGAAAGTTGAAGAATAAAGAAGGAAGACCGAGGAATAATTGATGCCTTTGAATGGTGGTGTTTCCAAAGAATACTAACTATACGGCAAACTGTTGAAAGTACAAACAAATCTCTCAGAAAAAGCATGGCTAGAATGTCACTTAGAAGTGAGAATGATGATAAGATTTGGTCTCACGCTGAGCAAATTGTCCAGAGGAGACAAAAAGAAAAAGACATCAGGCTTGATAAAGTAGAAAGTCAACAAAAAAGAGGAATACTCTCAATTAAATGGGTTGACACAGGAACTGCAACAATGGGCTTACATCAGAGATGTGGTTTCGTTGGAGACGTGCATACATAACAATGGCACAAGACTAGGCAATGTTTCATTCTGCTGTGCATCAAGCTCCTAGGACATGGCACCAACTTGAAAGTACTGAACAACAATATTAAGATGGTGCAAAAAATTCTCTATCTGCTTATTACATTCACTCCTATCACTATCATATACATACCACCTAAAGCAAAGCAAAACTTCACAAACCCCACTGGCTTTGAGTCAATTCTCCAACTCTCCTGGCAGAGTAGAGAAACACCTTAGGTCTCAAAGTGAAAGTCATGATAGTGACCTGACAAATCTTCTACGGAGCAACTCGTGGATTTCAATGGTTTAGCTTTTAATTCATTCATTAGTAGTGCCTGACCCCCTGAACCATCCTGGCTCTTAACCACTTTATATGTTCTTGTTTCCTTTCATGTTCTATTATTAAAGGTTTACAGATGCTCAGTAACTATATTTGGTAAATAATGTTTAAAAATTCGTGCAGAGATTCCAAGTCAGAAGTATATTCAGTAATCAATTATTCAATTGTCTTTAAAAATTCATTGTGCACAAAACCAAGTGCTAGACACTTTTATATCCCAATCTCTAGAAAAGAAGATCTCAACAAGAATACAGAGGTGGCTACAACCCTACAATAAGAGTAGAAATGGTAGAAATACAAGTTTTTAAAGAATGCTTTCTACTCAGTAAGAAGCAGGCGGAGTATGAGCGGCAGAGAAGAAAGATGCTTTCACAGAGGGAAATAATTAGGCTGTTTAAAATAATATGCCTAGCCTTACCTTAATGTCAACAGAAGCAAACATACACATTTGTCTTCTGGGCTGAACAAAGTTTCTATTTGATCTGCCCCTCCAGCAACTTTTTAATACAAAAGGAGACAGATAGCAGAGCTTATTTCAAATAATTTGTTAACATGTTAATTCACAAGCCTGCATGCATTTTCATAAATCACACAGATTTGCCTTTCCCCAGCATCAGCTATTCAATATTTTCTTCCTCCTAGATCTTACTCCCTTCTCCATGTAACTTCAACATTGCCCTTTCTAAAAATGATGTTTGCTACTGCACAGTGCCATCTGCTGGGAATAACTTGGAAACAACAGACAATTTAAGTTCAAAGATTAGAGCTTGATTGTTATGGAAGGAATTATTTATCCATTACTATAAATAGATATTTTTGTTGTTATAGGGATATTTGTAGACTGCAGCAAAAGCTACTAAGAGAAAGTGTTCCCTTTATTAGAGAAATACTCAAATGACTTAGTAGTATAGGAAAAGAAAGACATAATTGCCCATAGTATATAGATTTCCAGGCCAGTCAGGGTAAAAACTGGTCAACAAATAGTAGATACTGGCAATATTCTGACATTAAGTTTCACATAGATGCCTATAGATTTCAGACTATGCAGATAAAACACTCAACTGTATTCTAAAACTTAGACTTCAGCTGTGTGAACGTGGAAGTGCTTTTATTGTGGCAAGTCTTTATTTTGGTCGATAGTCATTTAATGAAATTCTGTTTAATGTGGAGCTCTAGTGACCTAGGGGCAAGAAGCTGGGAAACAATCCTGAAGGCGCACAGTTCAAGTCCACCAGATGCTCTTTGAGAGAAGGGTAGACAATCTACTCTCATGTGATTAACTGCTTCTGAAAACCCACCAGACAGTCAGCCATGGGTTTGATCAGAATCGATGGTACACAATAAACAAAAACAACAGTCATTTAATGATAATACCTCTTCTAGCTGCCATAAAATGCTATTCTTGAGAGTCAATGAGTTGACGGTTGTAAAAATGTCTATGAAAGGTTAAATGCATACCAGTAGTTTCAGATATTGTTATTGTTGAAACAGAGATAATTTTTACAGACAACCATTATTAGGTCTAGGTGCTGACTTATATTAAACCGCTGCTAGAAGTGTGATAACTTTTGAGGTTGAGGGGAAACAAAACCACAAGAACTTTGTAAGCATTTAATGAAGTAATACCCTGAAATATTAAAATAATTCTTATTTCTGTGTGTATTTGTCCTGAATACACTATGTGTATTTGTGTCTACAGTTCCCCTTCTCTGTGGACTTGGTCTATTCTTCACCTAGAAAACTACAATAACTCATTTGTATTGCTCCGCTTTGCTTCCTTAAAGTTAAAAATTACTACATACACTCTGTTCTGGAAAAAGAGATACAAACAGAAGCTTCAGGAGAAAGTCTAAGAAAGTATTTAGAAAGCTATTTCCAGAATAAATTTCTAGAATGTTTTGATCAGTTAATCTTTTCTCCCTACTCTTTTGCTTCAAATGTGACTACAAATGTGAAATTGGAATTGCAATAACCACATTGTATCGTGACAATGAAAGCCCACCACTGTATGTGCCTCATGATGAAAAGAAAAGCCAGTTGCTGCTGATCTGATGTCTAAATGGTGGTGTAAGTTCTTCAGTAAATTATTATGTTGGCATCAGATAACAACCTTGGTCCGTCTACTCATGGTAGCTGTGAAGATGAACACTGAGACACTGATGTGTTGAATGTGATAATAGTTACTTACCCATGGCGGACATTGTTTGGTGGAGCATCCCAATTAAAACAAGCTTGGAAGCAGGAGTGGCATCCACTTCTGAAATAGCTTGCCTCCGGAAACTCTATGAACCTGGAGAAATGATGAAAGTTATGCAAGTGTTCAGGTCTTTTCATTCATAGGGTCTCTATGAGTCTCCTACAACTCAACAGCACTTAGCAACAACAACAACAAAGCAAAAACAGTTTTAACTAAGAATCTAGAAGTTCCAGAAAAGAGATCCATGGCTAAGATTGTTGTTGTGGGTACCACTGAGTCAGAACCGATCCATAGCTGACCCTCTGTGGGTTTTCAGAGGCAATTATTGCATGAGAGGAGATTGTCCATTCTTCTCCTGCAGAGCAGCTGTTGGCCTCAAACTGTGTGTCTTGGGGATTGTAGCATAGCTTATTTCCACTAGGCCATCCCTCAAAATGTGTTTTCCCCAGATCACCAGAAAATAGAAATACATACACTGGACCTACAGAGCAGGTTGCTGGGGCAGCTCGTCGTCCTATTCATTTGATCACAATTATACACTTTATTTTAGTGTTCATTTTATCTTTAATCTTTAGCTAGTAACGCACATTTGACTACAATTTCTTTTTTGGTGGAGAAGATTCGTGGAGGAGTTGTGCTAAGAGGGATTATTGTTGGTGATGGTATGTGTCATTGGGTCACCCATGACTCATAGTGACCCTATGCACTACAGCTCTGAACCCTGCCCTGTGCTCAACCAGACTCACTGACTCTGATACAACTACCCCCAACACTCCAGTCACTCTGTCAATCCATCTCATCCAGAGTCTCCTTCTTCTGCACTGTCCCTCTACCCTTCCAAAAATTATGTCCTTCTCCCAAGGACTGTTTCTTCTTGGCAACATGCCCAATATATGTGAGACAGAGTTTCAAAACCTTGGCTCCAAAGAGTAATCTCCAATACTGACCGTTTGGTCATCCATGGTATGTTTAAAATTGTCTCCAACAACACAAATTAAAGGCATATATTCTTCTTTTGTCACCCTTAGTCATTGTCCAGCTGATTCATAGCATGTAATTGTGAACACTATGGCCTGGATCAGATGCACCTCATTTTCTAGACTGACATCTTTGCTCTTTTGCACTTTGGAAAACTCTCAGACAGATTTTCCCATTGCAATTCATCTTTTGATTTTCAGATGGCTGGTGATGATTATGGAATCGAACCAGCTAAAATTGTTAACAGTCTCAATCTTTATCTATCATGGTCCTGCCAATTGGCCTAGTGGTTAGAATCTTTGATGCTGAGCTCTAATCCACATTGAAGACTGCAGTCCTTGATCCTCTACAGAAAACACTTCAGGTCCTCTTCAGCTTCACTAAGCAAGGTTGTGTCATGTGCATAACGCAGGTTATTGATGAGTCTTCCTCCAATTCTGATACCACATTCATCCTCATAAAATCCAGGCTCTCAAATAATCTGTTCTACAGAGAGATTGAAAAGGTATAGAGGCAGGATGTATCTCTGATGCACACCCTTCCCAATTTTGAACCATGCAGTATTTTCTTGCTCTATTCTGAAGACTGTGTCCTGGTCCAAGTATAGGCTCCACATAAGTATGATCAACTGTTCTGGGATTCCCATTCTTCTCAGAGTTAGCCACAGTTTGTTGTGGTCCACACAGTCAAATGTCTTTGCATTGTCAATGAAACAAAGATAGTCGTTCCTCTGGTATTCTCTGTTTTCAGCCAAGATACATCTACATTGACAATGATGTCCCTAGTGACACAACCTCTGTAGGAAGAGTAAATTTGTGTGCCTCATTGTACAGATGAGAAAATTGATAACCAAAGTAAGGAAAAAAACAAAGATTTACTCCTGATAGCATAATGAAACTGGAAAGATATTTCGATATATTGAATAATCAGTGTTTCTGTTCAGTGAATTTCTTGTGTGTGCTTTTAAAGTTATGCTTTTTGTTTTTAATTTTGTTTGGATAGTGCTAGGTGTTGCCCTGACTTTGTGTCCTCTCCAATCACAATTCTAATCATAAAATATCCTTGTCATAAAAGTATGACATAGTATACAGAATAAATAGCAATGGGTTTTTTTAGAATGAAAAATATATTAGAATATCTGTCTTACATTCTTAAAACTTTCCAGAAAAGAAACTCTGTTACTGTCGTCAATCAGGTGCTATGCTATTAACCAAGTTATACCAAGAGTTCGTGAAATCCCTAAATCTGGTTCCAAACCAAGAACAACTCTGGCTCCAAAAAGTGATCATAACTGTTGACTTTGACTTGTGTTTGAATTCTTTAGAGCAGTTTAGAATTTTATGGAATTTTTAAGATAACCAAGATCCAGTAGATATGTGTATCCTTAAGGAAACAGGTGCCAAGAAGATTTTAGGGATGATCAGTAGTCTTCATTAGGGGTTAAGTCTGCTGAAAATTCTGTATGTGGAAACACTCTTTAAAATGACACTGACTCAAAGAAACACGGTATCTGGGTACAATACTTGTAAAACAATCCCCTCTATCTTTTGGCAATTTTATTTAATTTTGTTTTAATTTTTTTTATCTCTGTTAAGAAAGTAAGTGCGACTAAGGTACTTCTTAGAAGCAAGGATGGTTGTCTAAAGAGATGAAGACTGGACATGGAGGCACAGGACCATGGCTGTCTCTCTGAAAGGGCCAGATGTAGTGAAAATAATATAGCCCCTCATTGCTCTAGAGCAGAAAACAGATAAAGAGTCCATAGCTGAGCTCAATGGTGCCTCCAGAACCATAGAAGCAGCAAGAGTTATTTGCAGTTATGGTAGCACCAATGGAGTTTATTAGGGAAGGAAATTGGAAAGTGGAGGAGGCAAATATCACCCAATACAAATCCAGGTTTTAGCCCAAGTTCCAAGGCACAATTCCTCAATAAATCTAGCCTCTGGTTTCAGTTTAGCAGTCAAATTCAAATCATCCAGTATGATTTGCCTCCAAACAAACAAGCATCCAGCAAGTTTTATGTCAGCTTCTCCTTTAAGCATCCGGCCAGAACAGCAAATACCTTTAACAGTGGCCTTTATCTCAAGGGTCCTCTGCTTACACCTTGTACCAGTTTCTCCACAGCAATGCCACAATCACTTTCACACCATCACCAGGGTCTTGCCAACAGGATCTGCTGCAGCAACAAGTCTTTCACACTGTGAGGTCCACCCTCCGCCCTGTGTGTGTAAACACACTCTTTCTCTTTCTCTTATCTGAGTTCCACATCTGTTGATGATTTGCATGACCATGTATCTTCAGTTAAGGTAGTTGGTGATCAGAGGGAGCTGAATGTAATGGCTTATTTTAAAAAGCCAACTTTTAGGCTAACATCATAATGGTGAAACTTTGTCTCACTTCATTTGCGCATGTTGTCAGTCTTTGGAAAAAAGACATCATGGTAGAAAAGATGGAGGATCAGTAACTTCCTTTTACTTGAATTCACAATTAATTCACTTGGTACCAGCGTTAAATCAAGAGATGAATTACATTGGGAAAGTCAGCTGTCAGGGACCTCTCCAGAGTACAGAAGAGCAGCGACATCAGGCTGGAGACTTAGGTGCACTTGATTCAGGCCATAGTCTTCACAATTTCATGCTATGAATCAGAGAGCTAGAGAGTGACTAGGGATGATAGAAAGAAAACTGATGCCTTTGAGTTGTGTTGCTAAAGAAGAGTGTTTAATATTCCATGGACTGCTAGGAGAACAAAGGAGCTTCTACTGCAAAGGGTGAAACCAGGCTGCTCCTTGGAGGCAAGGATTCTGAAGCTTCGTCTGACATACTTTGGGAATGTTGCAAGGAGGGACCAGTCCTTAGAGAAGGACATCATATTTGGGTGGATGGAGGGACAGCACAAGAGAGTAAGACCCTCAGTAAGATGGATTAACTCAGTGATTGGGTTAGTGGGTTTAGATGTGTCAGAGATAGTGAGGTTGGCACAGGATAGAGCAGGGTGTAGGGCTCTTGAACATAGGGTCACTATGAGTCACAAGCAACTTGATGGCCCATAACAACAATAACCACCAGTAAGGATATCAGGAAACATATTACACTGGGAAAGTCATTAGTTAAGGACCTCTTCAAATTAATGAAGAGCAATGATGTCAGTTTGAGGACTAAAGTGCACCTGATTTAGGCTATGGTCTTTTCAATCACTTACTATGCATTTGAGAGCTGGACAATGAATAATGATGACAGAAGAAGACTTGACGCCTTTGAGTTATGGTGTTGGAAAAGAGTACTGGATATCCTATGGACTGCCAAAAGAGCACATCTGGCAAAAGGTGCAGCCCGAATGATCCTTTAAGGCAATGTTGCTGACGCTTTATCTCATATACTTTGGGCATATTGCTAGGGGAGGTTATTCCATGGGGAAGATATCATGCTTGGAAAGGTAGAGATATGCAAAAGTAAGGAAGACCTTCAACCAGATGGATTAACACAGTGACTCCAGTAATGGGTCCATGTGTCAGAGATTGAGAGGATGGCACAGGATAGGACAGGATTCAGATCTGTACTTCATAGGGTCCCAATGAGTTGTATTCTACTTGAAGGTACCTAACAACAGCACAAAACCCCACTATAGTGTAAACTTTAAGTAGGTTATGACTTGATGATAATTTGTTTATTGAAATATTAACCATGGCTCCACAGGCTAAGGTGATATGTGAATTTGGCCCCAGGATGTCAAGAAGATAAATTGTCAATTGGCATATGCATTCTGATATGAGCATCCCAAAGCCCAGAACTGTAAATTTTTTTAAGAGAAGCTTCCTTCTTAGAGAATTCCTTGAAGCTTATTGAACTCTGGAAATTAACTTACTTTTAAAGGTCTGAATGGACCACAATCAGTCTGCATAGTTAGTTATTAAACCTGGCCACACGCTCTGGCTCCCTCCAAGCACCATAAATATCTTCTGTTGTTTAAATAGCAACTTTGGTCCCTGTGTCAGACAGCAAGCCAAGCAACATATTAGTGGATGAAAGGATGTTTTAAACCTACCTCCAAATTCCTTTGCTTCATCTAGTAATTTTGGAGTCGTTGATGTTTAATATTTAATCTAAGTGGATATGATTCATCATGCAGAGTCTTTGTTCATTTGCACAAATGTTAAAAGCAACGCATTCAGCTGCTACTCTCTTAATCCGGTGGGGTAAATGTTCCTGATCAGTGATCTGGGAGCAGTCTAGACTTATTCAGAATAGAAACTCTCCTCTTCAGAATAAGTTATTTCTTAGGGAAACATTAAAATCTGAAATTCTCTCTGTTAGTAGATTAACAGTTGGCTTGAAGACAAACAGGTATATCAAGAAGACTTGTAAGAGAAAAAGTATACCTTTTTCATGGTAACACTTCCTCACTGTTAGCTTTTTTGTTGTTATATGCCATTGAGTCAACTACAACTCATATTGACCCTATCAACAATAGTTCTGAACCCTGTCTTGAGCCAGTCTCACTGTCTGACAGGGTCTTCCTCTTCTGCACTGACCCACCATCCTTCAAAGCCTGATGTCTTCCAAGGACTCTCCTCTAGTAAAATGCCCAAAGTATTTATGACAGAGCTTCAAAATTCTTGTCTTCAAGGAGCAGTCTGGTTTCACCCTCTCCAGGATTCATTCTCTCCAGGACAGACTTGCTTATTCTCTTGACA
Source organism: Elephantulus edwardii (assembly GCF_000299155.1). Classification (NCBI taxonomy): domain Eukaryota; kingdom Metazoa; phylum Chordata; class Mammalia; order Macroscelidea; family Macroscelididae; genus Elephantulus; species Elephantulus edwardii. The sequence continues at coordinate 1,749,441 of NW_006399949.1, forward strand.
GTCCATATGTTTAGTACTCTTCTCCAGCACCACAGCTCAAAGGCAACCATTCTTATTCTGTTACTCTAATTCATTGTCCAGTTCTCAGATGTGTAACAAGTAATTGAGAAGACCATGGCCTGAAGCAGGCACACCTTAGTTTCTATACTGACACTGTTACTCCTTAGCACTCTCGAGAGGTCCCTGACAGATTTTCCCAAAACAACTCATCTTTTTATTTCCTGACTTCTGATACCAAAAGTGTTGATTGTGAACCTGAGTAAGATGAAATTCTTAACAACCTCAGTCTCTTCTCTATCCCTCATAATTCTGCCAATTGGCTCTGGAGTGAGAATCTTTGTTTTCTTGATTTTGTGATGCAATCAGTATTGAAAACTGCAAGTAGTCTTGAACCTTCTAAAGCAAATACTTCAAGTCCTCGTTAGTTGAGTGAACAAGCTTGTTTTATCTGCGTAACACAGTTTGTTGATGAATCTCCCTTCAATCTTGATGCCACGTTCTTCATAGTCTAACCTCCTGAATGATCTGCTCTGCATATAGATTGAAAAGGTATGGAGACAGGACATATTTCTGATACACTCCTTTCCTCATTATGAACCATGCAGTGTGTCCTTGCTCTGTTCATACTGCTTCCTATCTCATTCTATCTCCAGTCTTATTCCTGTCACTAACTCCTTATTTTCCAACTACTGATTCTTCTTCCTTGCTCTCATCATTTGTATTCCAAGTCACCAATTATTATTAATGAATCTTGGTTACATGTTTGATTTATTTCAAACTGCAAAAGTTGGAAGAAATCTCTCTGGCTCTAAATGGTACATATATTTGAATGATAGTAATAGTAAAATTTTCCTTCTATGCATATGGATATTATTCTGTTACTCACAACACTATATTTCAAGATAGATCTAGAAACGGTCTTTGTGACGATGAACACAACCTCATTTTCCTCACTTTTTTATTATGGGCATTGTAGATCATATGATTGTCTGGTTCAAAATGGTCCATGCTGATCAATCAGAGCTTTCCTATACCTATATGTCAATATTTATGCATCTAATTTCTTTTTAAACAATGTCTAATTTTCCTACGTTCATACTTCTTAAATCCCATATTCCAATTATTCCACTTCGTTTGTGACTGTTAGGTCTAGATTCTCCTATATGAACACACTTTGTGAGGAACTATAACCAAGAGGGAGTGCTGGTAGTCTAATGTTTAAGGAATTGCACTGTCAACCCAAAGACAGGTGCTTTCAATTAACCAGCTGCTCTGTGGAAGAGATATTGGAAATCTTCTCCTATACTATTTATAACCTTAGAAACCCTCTGTAGGGTCAGCTGTGAGTGAGTTCCAGCTCTCTGTAGAACAACATAGTGAGGGAATATAATAACAGCGGTATTATCAAGAGGGGACATAAAACTTAAGTGGAAAAACTGATGTATGTGACTTGCCTAGCAGAAAACTCAATATATGATGTCTAAAATATATCTAGAGGGTAAATTATATCTAGAGATATCTGGTGGCATAGTCTGTAGAGAGTTGCACTGTTAATCCAAAGATTACACGTCTCTGGTGATTCAGATACACAAGAGATTCCAAGGAAAAAATAAAAGCAAACTCCTTTTATGTTATTTACAGTCTCAGAGACCCAATCGAGTTTCAGATATGAGATAGTAGTTACTTATATGTGTTTGTATGTAGGTATCATTACTAAGATTAGAAATATTAAATGTTTACATTTGAGAAAATTCAAGTAGTACACAAGACAACAAAGCCAACAAAAATCATATTCCCTAAATATAATTACTGTTAACATTTTCCAGTCATTTTCCTTTGATAATTATGATTACTGTAAAATATTTGTGATATATATAAATATAAATTTATATATAATTTCCAAGTTTTCCATGGATACAAGAATAGCTATCTCTGAGATATTTGTATAAAAGACTAAAGACTTATATTTGGAAAACTAAGATTTTAGTCTAATTCTGTAGGTTACTGACATTTTGAGAGTCTTTTACTCTTGCTTTCTTTTTCCTTCTATAAATAAATGTGCGAGTACAACTACACTACTACTGTCTTAAAAATGAAAAGTAATGTCAATAAAAATTAAAAGTATAAGCAAAAATGTAATTTCCCTTTCTCTTGGTTTTAATATCCTCACCTTCACATGCAAGTACATAGAAAGCCATTAGACATTGGCTAATGTTGATGGAATAATTTCCTTAAAAAATGGAAGTAAACTAACTAATATTCATGCCATAAGGACAAATATTTTATAAAACCATTGTTGTAGAATGAGTATAAGGATCCAGGAGGGGTGGGAGAGGCTGGAAGCAGAGGGATGTGGATGTGCAGGAGGAAGAGGGGATTAATCATTGGGTTGTACAATTTGATGGTTGGGGGGGTGAGGGAAATTGAAAGAATTTGTCCAAATTTGTATTTTAATTTTATAAATAAACTAGTAGAGGAAAAAAGACAACAAATAGTTTAGCCAGTAAAAAAAAATAAATCCAACCACCACAGTATTTTAATGAAATATTAAAAGACCTAGGGTTAGAAAACCAAAAGAAAAGAGCATGTTGAGTCCTTCTCAAGATTAAAGAATTGAAAAATAAAATTCAAGCTTTGGGCCACAAAACTGAATGGTTCTATGGGGTGGAAATATTGAGTAATGCAAGGAGCATCAAATGAAGACTGAAGAAACACAGTCATTGTATAAAAAAGATTGATTAATCTCCATACCGTCAAGGACTCATGGTCTTTAAGAAATAAATTAAAGCTGAATTTAAGATGAAAAAAAATGGAAGTAAAAGTAATAAACCTCAATATATATTACATGTTAATGAGATCATGAGTATACATAGTTTTAAACACATACACAAACAGGTACACGCCCACGTGCACAGAAGTAGCAGTAGGAATCATTGGGTCAAAAGGATACTGATATGCAAGGCTTGACTTGGCTTCAGGATTCACGGATGCTCAACACACTGGGTTTCTTAATTTGTCAGTGAAAAATTTGTGAGTTGTTCCTGCTCACGCTCTAAGCTAAGGTCAAAGCACCCTGGAGGAGACAAGAGAAAGGAGTCAGTGATTTACAGATAAGGCCAGTAGCCTTGGCATCAGAAGCTTTTGTTTTCTCAGCTCGAGTCCCTGGGAGAGGAGTGTGCCTCTGCAGGCACACAGTGTTCCCCAAACAATGTCAGACACACGCCAAACTGGAGCTGGGCCAGCTTCCAGCCACCACACTGAATTCCTGCTGGCCAACCAGGGGCACACACAAAAGGCAGGCCCAGGTTACTGCAGCCTCCCAGGTGAGGACCAAAGCTGCCATTTGTCATCATTAAGCCATTGGGCCATTCTTCTTCCTCCTACTCTCTGATGAATAACAGCAAAACTCACTTGGAAGAGAAAAATGGGACAAAGAAGAACTCAAAACTCTGAGCTAAGATAGAAGCAAACTCCCTTCTCTCAATGGTGTTTACATTAAAAGGCATTGTTAAATTCTTCCATTTATTTACTATGGCACCTTGAGTATGTTTTTCTGTCTAATTTGCTACAACAATTTAGCTCATTTCTGAAAGAGAATGATTTGAAGATTATTTAGAAATTAGAAGAATCAAAGAAGCTGTGTAAGAGGTTTTTGTAATCCATGATTTAAACCTGGCCATAATGACCACTGATTTTAATAACTTTTTTGAAGAGAGAATATTTCCTTTTTCTTTTTATTTTATCCAGGAAGCTGGGCTGAATCTTGTGCCAATCTTATTGTTTCTGACTCACCTACCCCTATTACCCCTGAATCAATCCATCTCATTGAAGCTTTTCCTCTCTTGCACTGTCCCTCCACTCTCCCAAGAGTGATGTCCCTTTCTAAGCACTGGTTCCTTCTTGCAACAATGTCTGTCAAATAAAGTTTCAGAATCCTTGCCTCAAAGAAGCAGCCTGGTCTTACCCTCTCTAGGATGAACCTGTTTGTTCTCCTAGCAGTCCATGGTTTATTCTTCTCCAGCAATGCACAGCTCAAAGGCATCAGTTCTCCTTCTAACGTCCTTAGTCCTTGTCCAGCTTTCTGATGCATACGAAGTAGTTGAAAAGACCATGGAAGTGCACCTTAGTCTAGAGACTGATATCATTGCTCTTCACTACTTTACAGAGGTCTCTGACAGCAAACTTTCCAACACAATATGTCTTTTAATTTCATGGCTGCTGATACCGAAAGTGTTGATTGTGGAGCCAATCAAACTAAAGCTGCTAACTATATCAATCTCTTCACCATCTATCACGATGCTGCTCATCAGCCTAGTGGTCAGAATCTTAGTTTTCTTGATGTTGAGCTTCAATCCATATTGAAGGCTGCAGTTCTTGACTTTCTGCAGCAAGCACTTCAGGTCCTCCTCAGTTTCAGCAAGCAGGGTTGTGTCATTTGCATAACACGGATTGTTGATGAGTCTTTCTCAAATCCTGATACCACATTTCTCCTCATACAGCCCAGCCTCCCAGATAATCTGTCTGCATATAGATTGAAAAGGTATGGAGATAGGACACATCCCTGGCATACACCCTTCCCAATTTTGAAGCATGCAGTGTTTCCTTGTTCTGTTCTAATGACTGACTCCTGGCCCAAGTATAGGTTTCTCATGAACATGATCAAGTGTTCTGGAATTCTCATTCTTCTCAGAGTTGGTGACAGTTTGTTGTGATCCACACAGTCAAAAGCCTCTGCATAG
>NW_006399949.1:1754659-1760502 GCF_000299155.1 Elephantulus edwardii
AAATCAATCACCTTGAACCTTGCCCATCATTACCTGTTTTCAGGTCCCTGTGAGATCCTTCCCATTTCTTTCACCTTCTCTCTCCACCCACTAAAATGTGCAATTCTGTGATTTTACCCCTACTCATCTTCACTCGTCTGCTCCCACCACTTCCCCCTTGTGTCTCCATACATTTTTTTTACTAGTTGTTCTTCTATTTCTATAGTAATTGTCTTATGAAGTTTCTGTCCTTATGAGACTGAGTTAGGTCATTCAGCATAATGCTCTCCAGTCTCTCCCAAGTTAATATTTGGCAATATCATCTCAGACAAGGATCTCATATAAAAAGTTTACAGAGTATTACCTGGCTTCCAGAAGAAAAAGGCTGACAACACAATTACAATACGGGTAAAAGACATGGAAAGACTTTTCACAGAGGAAGACATTCAAATGGCCAATAGAAACGTGAGAAACTACTCAAAATCACTAGTAATAAGAGGAATGAAAATCAAAATCACAATGATATACCACCTAACCCCAGTAGCAGCTGAAAAGTGTAGCAGGGCAGCAAGCAATAAATGTTGAAACAGATGTGAAAAGGTGGGAACTCTCATACACTGTTGGTGGGATTGTAAAATTGTACAACCACTCTGGAAGACATTTTGGTATTTCCTCAGAAGGACAAATAATGTATAAAACCATTATTGTAGAATAAGTATGACGATTGGGGGAGGGAGAGGATTGAAGCAGAAGAATGAGGATGTGTAGGGGTGTGGAGGATTGATCATACGGTTGTACAATTTGATGGGTGGGGTGTGAGGGAAACTGGAAGAATCTGGTATGAAAAACAATATATTCAAATTTCATAAATAAACTAGTATAGTAATAATTTAAAACATTGAACATAGAAACTCTGGGCAACCCAGCCTCTCCACTACTAGAAATATACTCCAACAATATCCAACCTGAGACAAAAACAGAGATTCTGTACACAAATGTAAATAGCATTATCCACTATTGCAAGAACATAGTAATAAAAAAATGAATGGATTGAGAAATTATGCTACTTTCACACAATGGAATACTATGCAGCACTTAGGAGCAACAATTTTGATTCTAATAAATTTTTATGCATATACTGGGTTATGGGTATATAAGGATGGATTGTATGCCCATTAACTTCTAGGACAGCACTCTTTTTCATAATTGATAATTGTTGTTGTTATGTGTTGTCAAGTCGACTACAACTCATAGGGACCCTATGCACAATAGCTCTGAACCCTACTCTATCCTGAGGCAATCTTACTGCCTCTGACACACATACCTTCATCTCATTTGGGCATACCTTCATCCTATCTGGCACTTCTCCCTCGACCTTTCCAAGCATGATGTCCTTCTCCAAAGACTGATCCCTCTTGTCTATTTTCCAAAAGTATGTGAGATGGAGCTTCAAAATCCTTGCCTCCAAGAAGCAGCTTGGTTTCACCATCTTCAGGACAGACTTGTTAGTTAGTTCTCTTGGCAATCCATAGTAAGTTCAATACTCTTTGCCAGCACCACAACTTAATGGTATCAATTCTTTTGCTGGCCTCCTGAATTATTTTCCAGATCTCTGAGGTACAGCAAGTAATTGTAAAGACAATGACCCTGAGCAGGTGCACCTTAGTCTCTAGACTGACATCAATGCTCATCAGCACTCTGAAGAAGTCGCTGACAGAAGATTTTCCCAGTGCAATTCATCTTTTGATTTCCTGACTACTGGTGCCAAGAGTGTTGATTGTGGACCTGAACAAGCTGAACTTGTTACCTGTCTAAATCTCTTCTCCATTTATCAGGATGTAGTTAATTGGTGCAGGGGTGAAAATTTTCATGCTCTTGATGTTGTGGGTCAATTCATATTGCAAACAATTATCCCAGTTTTATTAATTACTAATTGCTAATTAATGATATGTATTGCTTCCTAATTTTTTGCTCCAAGATTTTTTTTTTACTAAAATCATGGACATGTTTGCAACTACTGAGAAATTCTTTACAATTTAAATTTTAATACAACTTGATAAAAGTTTACTATGGTAAATATTAAAACTTTGTTGCTGTTGTTGTTGCCTTTGAGTGGAGCACAACTCATAACAACCCAATGAACTGAAGGCCTGAATCCCCTCTATAACCATCAACGTTTATCAAAGTTCATAGAGTTTCTGGAGGCATGTTGTTTAGGAAGTGGATGCTACTCCTGCTCCAAACCTGTCAGAATGTTATTGCTGTTATATGCTGTTGAGCCATCTGCGATGAATAGCGACCTTATGTACAGCAGCTCTGAACCCTTCCCTGTCCAGAGCCAGTCTCACTAATTCTGACACATTAACCCCAATGCACAAGTCATTGTATTAATCCATCTCATCTGGGGTCTCCCTCTCCTGTGTTGTCCGTCCACCCTTCTGAGTCTGATGCACTTCTCCAAGGACCAGTCTCTCGTGGCCACATGCCCAAAATAAGTGAGGCAGAGCTTCAAAATCCTAGCCTCCAAGAAGAGACATGGTTTCACCCTCTCCAAGTCAGACCTATTTTTTTTTATATATTTTTTGCCAATCCACGGTATGTTCAAGACTTCTCCAGCACCACAACTTGAATGCATCAATTTTTCTTCTATCCTCCTTAGTTATTGTCTAACTCTCTGAAGCATAACAAGTAATTGAGAAGACCATGGCCTGGATTACGTGCACCTTTATATCTAGACTGACATCATAGTTGTTCTTCAGCACTCTGGAAAGGTCCATGACAGTCAATTTTCCCAGCATAATTTGTCTTTTGATTTTCTGACTGCTAGTGTTAAGAGTGTTGATTGTGGATCCGAGCAAGCTGTAACTGCTAACAACCTCAATCTTTCTTCATCTACTGTCAATTGGTGCTGTCAATTGACCCAGTGGTGAGAATCTTTGTCTTCTTGATGTTAAGCTTCAATCTATATTGGAGGCTACAGTCCTTGACCTTTTGCAGAAAGTGCTTCAGATCTTCTTCAGTTTCAGCAAGCAAGGTTGTGTTATCTGTATATCGCAGGTTGTTAATGAGTCTTCCTCCAGTCTTGATACCACATTCCTCCTCATAAAGCCCTGCCTCCGGAATGATCCGTTCAGCACACAGATTGAAAAGGTATGGGGACGGGATGCATCCCTAATGCACTCCTTTCCTAATTTTGAACCATGCAGTGTTTCTCTGCTCTGTTCCAAGGATTGTTTCTTGGTCCAAGTATAGGTTTCATATAAGCACGATCAAGTGTTCTGAGATTCCCATTTTTCTCAAGGTTAGCCATAATTTATCTTGACCCACACAGTCAAATGCCTTTTCACAGTAAATGAAACACAGATAGACATTCTTCTGGTACTCTCAGCAAAGATCTCAGCCAAGATCCATCTGGCAGCGACAATATTGTCCCTAGTGCCACCCCTCTTCTAAATCCAGCTTGTATTTCTGGTAGTTCTCTGTCAATGTACTTGTTCAAGTCTTTTCTGGATAATATTCACCAGGATTTTACTAGTGTTTAATATTAGTGATATTGTTCTGTAATTTCCATACTCTGTCAGGTCACCTTTTTTTTTTTGAGTAAGAATGAATAAGGATCTCTTCCAGTCAGTGGGCCAAGTAGTTATCCTCCAGATTTCTTGGCATAACTTGGTGAACACATCCAGGGCAGCATGTGTTTGCTGAAAAACATCAATTTAGTATTCCATCAATTTCTGGGGTTTTAGTTTTTGCCAAGTTCTTCATAGCAGACTGCAGTTGCTCCTTCATCACCATTGCCTCTTGATCATATGTTGTTTCTTGAAATTCTTCTGTGTTAGCCAATTTTTTTTGGTACAATGACCCTGTATAATTCTTCCATCTTCTTTAAATGCTTCCTGAATCTTTCAATATTCTGCACATAGCATCTTTAAGCATTGCAACTCATGACTTGAATTTATTCTTTAGTTCTTTTAGCTTAAGCAATGTTGAGTGAGTTTGGCCCATTTGATTTTCTGACTCCAGCTCCTTACACATTTCATTATTATACTTTGCCTTGTCTTCCTAAATGGCCCTTTGAAATCTTCATTCACCTCCTTAATTTCTTGATTTCTTCCCTTTTCTTTGGCTTCTTGGTGCTCTAGTTCAACATTCAGAGTCTCTTTTGACATATATTTTGGTATTCTTTACTTCATAAACAATATTCTTGACAGCTTCCCACAGCTTACCTGGTCTTCCTCTGTTAGAGTTCAAGGCCTCAAATCTATTCCTGAGTTGGGTTTTAAATTCATGAGTGATAGACTGAAGGTCAAATTTTATTCCTGTGGATATTATTTAACCTTCTTTAGTTTTAATTTGAACTTGCATATGAGCAGTTAATGATCTGTTCCACAATCAGCACCTGGCCTAGTTTTCACTGCTGATATTGAACTTCTCCAATTGTTCCTTCTACAAATGTTATCAGGCTGATTCTTGTGCACCCCATCAGGTGAAATCTATGTGTATAACCTGCATTTGTAGTTCTTATAAAACATATTTATTATAAATAACAGAATTCTATCATTCTTTCCCCAACCTCATTTCTGTCACCAAGTCCATATTTTCCAACTACTGACCCTTCTTCCTGGTTCCCAACTTTTGCATTCCAGTTACCCATTATTATTAATGCATCTTGCTTACTTGTTTGATCAATTCTGACTGCAACAATTAATAGAAATAATCTATTTCCTTCTCTTTGGCTCTGGTTGTAGACACATAAATTTGAATGATAATAGTGTTAGCAGGTCTTCGTTGTATATGTATGGATATTATCCTGTCACTCACAATATTATATTGCAAGGTGAATCTAGAAATAGCCTTTTTAACTGTGAAAGTAACATCATTTTTTTCTCACCTTTTCATCTCCAGCATAATAGATCATATTATCATGGGATTCAAAATGTCCCATGCCAATCCATCTCATTTCATTAATACCCAATATATCAATGTTTATGCGTTCCATTTCTTTCTTTACAACGTCCAGTTTTCCTACATTCATGCTTCTCACATTCCATGTACTAATTGTTAATTTCTTCTTTAAACTATTTCTCCTCCTTTATGTTTCCAAATTTGAGGACTCAACTTTAATTGCCATACCTTAGTCTACTCTAAGTGTACTCTGCTGTAAGTAGGGTTTTCAAAGGCCAGCTATATTTGAGAAGTGAATGGCCAATCCTTTTCCCTAGTCTGTCTTAATTTGAAATGTTCACTGTTAGCAGAATATCTGACAGACAAGCATTTTACCTACCAGATGAAAGATACTTTCTTTACACAAATAACCAACACATTCACTGCCCACCCCCACCTCCCAAGAATGTGTGACTTGTCTCTATCCTTTCTCTGCTACATCCCCATTCTGTTGCCCATCTCTTGTTTAGGAGGATGTAAGTCCAATTTCCATATACCAACTTCAATGAAAGATTTTTGCTAGAGGCCGTACTGAGGGAAGATCCTGGACACAGAGCTTCTGCTAGTTCTGTGACTTACTGTCTCTGTTTACATTGCTGACACAGTGTGATAATTCTAAAGTCCAGACAGGTTTCTTCCAGATTATTTACTATAAGGTCAATCTGTTGATGATCATTTCGTTTCTTTCAAACATTCATTCTTTTATTATCGGGGGGAAGACTTTGGTAAATGTACTTATTAGCAAACAGAGTGATTATTAGGAATAATTTTCCTTAAAAGGAATTCCTATAATTGGGATAACCAAATGAAATGGTATACAAAATATTAAAGCTTTTTACATGTATTGTTATATTTCTAAGGAACTAAAGAACTTAAAATTTTCACATATAAAATTATTATAATCATAAATGTTTTTAAGG
>NW_006399949.1:1760653-1763564 GCF_000299155.1 Elephantulus edwardii
ATATATATATATATCAAAAGGATCTCGGTGGTTTAGTGTAATGAATTGTGCAGCCCAAGCCAAGTTACATGGCTGGAAGCCACCAGCTGCTCTGCTGGAAGAAGCCAGGCAATCTCCTCCTCTGTGATTTACTGCTTCTGAAAACCTGCCAGTGCATCAGTTATGGACCAGTTCTGATTGGCGGATACACAACAACAGCAGCATATATACAAAATTAATGAACGTACACATCCCTCACCACTTGCTACCTGGACAAGAAATAGGGAAATAATATTGCTATTATATGTACTGTTGATTTGGAACTGATTCATAGCTGACCCTCCTGGGAATTTTCTGAAGCAGTAAGTAAATCTCAGGGGAGGAGACAGCCCATCCTTCTCTCTTGGAAGAGCTGGTGAATTCAAACCATTTCCTTTTGGATGACAGTCCAGTTCCTTAACAATAGACCACCAGAGATCCTACATTTCTTAAGTAAAATTGGTATAATATTTTAAATTCTTATTAAAATATTCAAAACTACGTAGATTAATCTTACTTGTAGCCCTTGTGACCCAGTAGGAAAGCGCTGGAAGGGTAATCTAATGGTTGACAATTAGAACTTGACATCTACTCTGTGGGAGAAGATTTTGGCAGGGTGTTTCTCTAGTGGTTACAGGCTTGGGAAGCCTTTAGAACAGTTCTACTTTGTTTAATCATTTCACTGGGAGTAGAACTTACTTCACATCAACAGGTATATTTGGGAAGAAAATGAAGGAAGATCTTGCTGAAGATCACAAGACCTTTTAAAGCCAAAGTGATGGTTTTGTATCAATTTGACAAGGCTAAGACCCTCAACAAGATGGATAGAGACACTGACTATAACAGTGGGCCCAGGTGTATCAGAGGTCATGAGAATTGTGCATGGCATAAAGCAAAGGGTGGATCAGAAGTACTTAAGGCTATAATTAGGTTTGAAATATATATTAATATCTGAAATTGGATGTTAGTGATTCAGTATTTATAATGCCCTAGATATTCTTTTTTATAATAGCTACACAGTGTGCGTAAATAAATGATTACTCTCAAGCAGATTGATTGACTTAGTGACTAAAACAATGTTCTTAAGCACAGTGAATTTGTGAAGATGGTGCAGAATTGTGCAAGGCTTTGCCTTCTTCTCTGACTTTCTTATTTTCCCATCATGATGTCTTTTTCCAAAGACTAGTCTCTCCTGACAACATTTTAATTCTTAGTTTATAACTTTAAAAATTGTACCATTAGAACTCCTAAAAACACTGTATTTCAAAAAATGCATTGCCATTTAAAATGAACTGACTCATAGATGACCCTACAGTGAGTTTTCAGAGACTGTAAATCACATGGAAAGAGATTTCACTCATGAATTTTCATCCATGAGGTGAATTCTGCCTGCCTGTTTTTGGGTTGGCAGGACAATACTTACTTTACTGGGCCACCAGAGCTTCCTATATTCATACATGTCTAGAAAATTGATAGTTAAATTCTAGTACCTATTGTCGAAAATGAGGCTTGACATTTCTTGAAAGTTCAAGATAAAAAAACCCTGAAAATGAACTTTTTTATAAAACCAGAAACATCAACTGGTAGCTCTATTACAAAAGAAGGGATTACAAACCATTGCATATTGTTCTGGGAAAATAATGGATAGAAATAATTGTGTTCATACCAAACTTATAGCTAGATGAAGAAGCTGGTATCTAAACAGAGCAAGGAAACACTACATGGTTCAAAATCAGTAATATATGTGCCAGGGCTGTATCCTTTCTCCATACCTATTCAATCTGTATGCTGCGCAAATCATTTAAGAAGATTGACTGTATGAAGAAGAGTGTGCTATCAGGATTGGAGGAAGTCTTGACAACAACCTGCGATATACAAATGACACAATCTTGTTTGTTGAAAAAAAAGAAAAGAACTTGAAACACTTGTTACAGAATATTAAAGACTACAGCCTTCAATATGAATAAGACAAAATCCTTACCTCTGATTCAAGAGACAACATTATGATAAATGGAGGAAACATTGAAAAATGTCAATTTAATCTTACTCAGATCTGTAATCAGTACTCTTGGTATTAGCAATCAAGAAGTAAAAAGAAGTGAGGCACCAGAAAAATCTGCTGTTAAGAACCTCTCCAAGGTGTTAAAGACCAGTAATTTCAGTTTAAAGACAAAAGTATACCTAATTCAAGCCCTGACTGCTGGGACAACAAACAGGTTTGTCCTGGAGAGGGTGAAGCCAGAATGCTCCTTGGAGTCAAGGATTCTGAAGCTTTGTGTGACATCCTTTGGGCATGTTGCAAGGAGGGACTGGTCCTTAGAGAAGGACATCATGTTTGGTAGAGTGGAGGGATGGCGGAGGAGAGGAAGACCCTCGATGAGATGGATTGATTGTGTGATTGGAATGGTGGGAATGAGTGTGCTTGAGAAGGTGAGGTTGGCACAGAATAGAGTGGCATGTAGGGCTCTTGTACATAGGGTTGCTATGAGTCACAAGCAACCCGATGGCACATAGCAACAACAACAACAACAACAACAACATTTATTCATGTGAAAACAATTGACAGGAGAAGAATCAATGTCTCTGAGTTGTAGTATTAGAGAAGAGTACTGAATATCCTATGGACTATGAAAGGAACAACCAAATCTATTACAGAGAAAGTGCAACCAGGGTCCTCTATGGAGGCAAGGATAGTGAAACTTTGTCTCATATATTTTGGGCATGTTGTTAAGGGGGAGCAGTCTTTGGAAAGGTATATCATTTTTGGAAGGTGGAACATTAGGAAAGAGACAAAGACCCTCAATGAGAAGGATTGACAGTGACTGTAATGTACTCAAGTATATCAGACATGGTGAGTATGGTACAGGATAAGGGAAGGTTCTGATCCATTGCT
>NW_006399949.1:1764574-1765964 GCF_000299155.1 Elephantulus edwardii
TTTGCTATTATTGCTGGGATGAGAAGGTATCTCATCATTGTATTTATATTCAAGTCTCCAATTTCCTGCAATTTTGATCATTTTTTCATGTTGGCCATTTGAATGTCCTCCTTTGTGAAGAGTCTTTTCATCGTTTTTGCCCATTTTGTAATTGAATTATCAGCCTTCTTTTCATGAAGTGCATATAATAGTTTGTAAAACATTATTTCTAAGACCCTTGTCTGAAATGTCATTCCATATTTTTTTCCACCCTGTGGGTCTTTTTTTTACCCTGTTGGAAAAAGGTTTTTATGCAAACAAGGATTTGATTTCTAGAAGACCATTCATTGATGTCATCCTCTCCTGACTGCATATTTCTGTTTATGTGTGCAAACCTATTTATTTATATCAGGGCTTCTAAACATGTTACTATTTTGTACCTCATCTTTGTAGCTTCTCATTTTAACCCTATGTCTCCTATCCATTTTGAATTGGTTTTTGTTTCTGGTGTGAAATGCCTTTCATTATTCTGCAGGTTGCTATCCAGTTTTGCTAGCACCATATATTAAAGTGACTCTTGTTTTCCTAATTAATATTTTTTATTTCCTTGTCAAATGCTAGTTTACCAAGGTTTGATGAACTGATTTCTAAATGGTTTATTCGATTTGATTGGTCATGTGTAAGTTTTAGCATCAATACTATGCCGCATGCTGTTTCGGTTACTACAGCCTTGTAGTAGATTTTTAAATCAGGAAATGATACTTCTAAATTTTTATGTTTCAGAAGAGCTTTGCTTATTCTGAGTCTCTTTCATTTCCAAGTAAAACTAGACATTGCCTTATATATATCCTTGAAGTATAAGTTTGGTATCTGAATTGGCATTATGTTGGATATGTAGATTGCTTTTGATAGGATTGTTATTTTCACAATATCTTCCTGTCAATGAACAGGAAATGCTTTTCCTTTTATTTAGGTCTCTTCTCTACTATGGCATCAGGATTTGAGGAAGATTCATCAACAACCTGTGTTATGCAGATGACACAACCCTGCTTCCTGAAACTGAGGAGGAGGACCTGAGTCACTTACTGCAGAAGGTCAAGGACTGCAACCTTGAATATGGATTGAAGATCAATATCAAGAAAATAAAGATTCTCACCACTGGACCAATTGGCAACATTATTATGGATGGTGAAGAGATTGAGATTGTTAACAGTTTTAGTTTGCTTGGTTCCACTCTTGGTAACAGCAGCCAGGAAATCAAGGATGAATTGCATCGGAAAAGTCAGCTGTCAGGGACTTCTCCAGAGTACTGAAGAACAACGACATCAGGCTGGAGACTAAGGTGCACATGATACAGGCCATAGTCTTCACAATTGTGTGCTATGCATCAGAGAGCTGGGCAATGACTGGG
>NW_006399949.1:1768960-1769728 GCF_000299155.1 Elephantulus edwardii
TGAGTCAGAGATGATGAGGATGGTGTAGGACAGGGCAGGGTTTCTGTCAGCTGTTCATGGGGTTTCTATGAGTCTTACTCAACCTGATGACATCAAACAACAACATTCCTTGAAAAGGTACATCATGCATGGAAAGGCAGAGGGTCAGCAAAAGGCAAGAAGACCCTCAACGAGATGGATCACCACAATTACTGCAACAATAGGCTCGAATTTGTCAGAGATAATGAAGATGGCACAGGAAAGGACAGAGTTCGTTCAGATTTGTTGCTCATAGCATTGCTATGAGTCTTATAAGACCTAAGGCCCAAAAGCAACAACAACAAAACAGAGCAATTAATGAATAAAAATTAGATATTACATACATAAAATCTTTAAAATGGTAAGAGGTGAGAATACAATTCAATGTACCAAGCAACATCTAATAAGACTTACTCCTTCACTCTTTGCTGTGATGTGGGTTCCCATTCATAGATGACCCTCCTTTTAATTTTCAAGGCTACAAATTCAATAGAATGAGATTGTCCATGTTTTCTCCAAGGAGTCACTATTTAGAACCTCCGGATAAAGAAGGAAGCATTTAAGTTAACACAACTGGCTATAGACTATAACACTAGAGGTCCCTAATGTAAAGACAAATTCTATTATCTTTAAAATTACAGCATAATTACGCAAAAGGTGACTTTAGTGACAAAATAGTGATCCTTTTTTTTTTTAATTTAGGCTGTTTATTTTTCATTCCAATGAACATCTACAGAGATTTTGGGATTC